>NC_049908.1:17704849-18007349 GCF_001411555.2 Juglans regia
ACATCGATCAAGAGGCCAAGGAGCAGGCCTTGCTCTATCATAGTGAGCGTTTGGCAATTGCATATGGTCTGATCAGTACTCCAGCAAGGACGCCTCTTAGGATCATCAAGAACCTCCGTATCTGCGGTGACTGCCATAATGCCATCAAGATCATGTCCAAGATCGTTGGGAGGGAACTAATTGTTAGGGACAATAAACGGTTTCATCATTTCAAAGATGGCAAATGTTCCTGTGGGGATTACTGGTGATGTCCGTGAAACATTGAACTTTTAGGACAGACGTCCTCCGAGATTTTGTTGTGCAGAGTGCTAAAATTGCCAAGCTGTGTAGTGTGGACAGTTGGTTTAGTCGGTTTTTTTCTTTCAGATGCCTCATAATCTGTTGGTTGTACAATTGCTTGCAACTACATGAATCGTTGGAGTTTTGTTTTTGCTGTAAACAAACACATCGTGATTGATTTTCTTAAGCTGCCAAGTGCAAATGCCAGATTGAGATGCCAAACTTGACATCCAGCATAAATAATGCCTATTAATATAAGGGGTAGTAATTCTTTTTAAATACGATGATATTTTGGAAAGCAAATGGGAAAATAATGGCGGTATGTGGCTCATGGTGGTAACATCTTTCACTCGAAAGATTAAAGCTGGGAAAGCTGCAGCGGCAATAGCTTGCCAGCTATGACCAATCCCAACAATAAAAAATAGAACCAACCAAAACTAAGCAGCACCTTCTTAAAGAATACATTTCAAATAAAAACTAAAAACACCACAGGGTCAATTGATAAACTACATATATATATATATATATATATATAAATATATTCTAATCAAGCATATTATAAATATATAAAAAGTATATAAGTTCAAGGTGAATCATTTCCACTATCAATATACAAAAGCACCTAGGAATATTATCTATAGGTAGGCTTTCAAAAACATGATTGGTAGATGTCCATTGCACCACTAAGTATGCACATCGATTTTGAGATCGATGAATTTTAGTAAATTTCCAGTCTTGATGATGTCGAAAGTTAAGAAGAATGTCCCCAATGATGGTTGAGATGTTTCAAAAAGGAGTGGAATCTGGATTCTCTATAGATGTGAATATAGATTGAGCATCCCCTTCTATAATTACTAGATTCTGATTAGAAGCCATGTTGGATGCTAGTTGTGCTGCCAATGCTTCTGCCACTAGAGGGATAATTGTTTGTACCTTATTTGTTATTATCCCCAAAATATCTCCCCTGTGATTTCTTTGTATTACTGAGACAATTGAATACTGGTCTTGTACTGCTGCATCAAATGAGAAGCTTAGATAATTTAGAGGAGGAGGTTTCCATTCTTCTTCTTTGCTGTGTTGACTCTGTTTTTCTTTTCATGCATCTTTATAATCTTAATAGATGTGTTTCAACTGGATATTTGTTTCTTCCAGTGACAAAGAGGTGTGATTGTGGACTATGTCATTTTTTTTTCTCCAAATATAATCTAGCATTATAACCGCAAATAGCTGTAAATGATGATTTTCTTCTAATCTGAGTCCCAACTCTTTTTCTGGGTAGATGATCATTCTGATCTAGTCTGCAATAGAGTTAATAGGCAAGCTTGCAAGATTTAGGGGCCAACTGCTCTGTTGCCACAAAATTCTGATGACAGGACAATCTATAAAAAGATGCATTAGAGTCTCTTTTTCTTGATTGCAAAGTGGACATTCTTCTGATTCTTGATGGAAAATGAAATCACCAATTCGTGATTTAGTAGGAAGAATATTCCAAAGTAGTTTCCAGATCAGTAATTTATGGCGATCATGGATTTTTAGACTCCACATTGGCTTGAAGAGTGATATTAAGTTGTCATGTTGATCCGAAACATGACTACTCAATGTTGCTTGGTAAGCTGTCTTAACAGAGTATTTTCCATTGTGGTTTAGTGTCCAAACAACTTTGTCTTGTTCAACTGATCTTGCTAAGAGGGGTATTTTTTGTATTTCCAAGATACTTGCTTGATCAAAGAGAGTTTGCATTTTTGGAACATCCCAACTCCTAAGATTATTGATAATAAGATCTGAAATAGTAATAAATGGGTAATCTAGGGTCATACCTTGTATTTGTTGTGGTTTGAAGTTATTCAGTGAAGAAACCAATGGATCTGACCAGATGTTTACTGATTCTCCACTTTGGATTTGAAAACAACGACCTTTATTGAGCAAATCCTTTGTTTTGAGTATTCCCTTCCACATGCATGAATCGGTTGTCTTCTGTTCTGTCTCCTAAAAAGTAGTGTTCTTTAGGTATTTGGCAGTTAGAATTGAGTGTCACAAACCATTTCTCGACTCAACGAATTCCATCATTTTCTACTAACATTGCTTAATTTATCTTTTCCATTAATCTGATACCCAGGCCACCTTCTTTTTTCGGTAAGCAGATAGACTTACAAGATTTTAATGGCATATTATGAATTTTGTCTTTTGAGAATCCCCACCGTAACGGCCCGTCTCCAAGGGTCCGGAGAGTTAACTCATATAACCTGATAATCAACTCTAACAAGGCTAGAGTACTTCCAAATTCAAGAATATATATTTTCCCAAACCTCAAATCAAACGTAAATACTTCAATTAAATAAACCATATAAACTCATCTATCCAATTTTCAATCCAGCAATTCCAATAAAATCAACTCTTCATCATGTCTCAAATAACAAACTAGAAATAATGAAACATTAACATAAGTCTCCATATACCGTCTAAATCCATTGAAGCAAACTTAAGAAATATAAATAACTTCCAACATCAACACTAATACCACGAGATACCCAACAACCATTCACTGCTAATCTTCTCCATAAACTCTAATACTGATCCTCAGCTGAACCATCAATGTCATCTGAAATATTATGGAGATAAGGGGATGAGTTATCAACAATTCACTAAGCAGAGAGCATACACTAGCATGTAAACATGAGCATTTATAACATTTGATAAGCAGAACAAAACATTTACTTTCAGAATGCAGAAACAAAACTTTGTACAAAAGCATTAGAGCGAAATTTCTAGAAAAATAAACTTATTCCAAAAAGAAAATTCATCGGCATTTCCAAACTGAAACATTATAATTAAATCATCTCTTAGCATCACATCGGGACAATACCATGTTTAACCCCCGTGGTAGGGTTATAAACCACCATTATACCCGTGGTTGGGCCATATTCCATGTTTCACCCCGTGGTAGGGTTATAAACCACCATTATACCCGTGGCTGGGCCATATTCTATGTTTCACCCCCGTGGTAGGGTTATAAACCACCATTATACCCGTGGCTGGGCCATATTCCATGTTTCACCTCCGTGGTAGGGTTATAAACCATCATTATACCCGTGGCTGGGCCTTAACAGAAACAGAACAGATTTCATCGAAAATCTGATTACAATCATATACAGAATCAGAACTTCATGCCAAGGTTTTCGGATGACACATCATATCAAAACAAAACACTGAAAAGTTTCAGATTATTTCACATGTTCGAGATAAACATAAACAAAATATTCTCATTTATTCATAACAAAACTTTTAGAATTCCTTATTCGCTCTTTTACATAGTTTAGAAACAAAGTGTACAAAACTAGCTCATGTCTACACCAGTCATGACAGAAAACACTTTCTCTTATATTAAATTTATGCATATGCAGAATAAACATCTGAGGTTGTTTTCAGATCATTTCTTTTCAAAAACAAACACGTTTATTTTCAAAATCAACCTCATTTTATTTCTTTTATGCAAAACTAGTATATGAACCCCGCTTACCTGGACTTCTTAGCTTTTTAGAATTTTCCTCAAAAATTTCGAGTTGACTATAAATCGCCATCTATAAAAATAATCACACAATTTCCATAAGTTTTCAATCAATCACGGATTTTTATATTTAAGCCTAAGCTTCTAAAATAATCTATCTTAATTTCTCAAAACTTAAAACCCTCATAATCCCAAAATACATCACTACTTCCTAAAAAAATCACCAATATCCACCATGACCAACGTCAAACTCAAAACACCAATATTTAAATCCGAAACAGCCAACAAATTTCATAGCATAAACCAATCACACAAGCAACTCCATCATCCAATCCAATCGACCCCCTTACTCCTCGAACTCAGTCCGGCACAACCAACTAATTCACAGTAAATATGAGTTAGCACGAAAATACATTTAAATCTCAAAAGTTCTTCGAGAAAAATACTTACGATGCTATAATATAATTTTTGAAAGATCACGAAAGTGCTAGAAACGGCAACGCAGTAACAAAACAGTGTGAAATGCACTGTGGCCGTGGGTCTCAGAAACCCACTTTTGAACGGTTGTAAACGAAGACCCGAGATTGATAGGGTAGGGCCTAGGGATGTCGGTGAAGCTAGTGGTGGTGGTGGTTGGCCCTGGATGGCGGCGTGGGCAGCGGTTTAAGGCCAAAAATGCTCAAATCGGAGATGGAGATAGATGGGGCTTCACCGGTGACAGATCGGAGCCAAGGATGGGTGCACTAGGTTGCTAGGTTGCTAGGAGGTCGAGGATGAAGTGGTGAAAAGATGGTGGCCGATGGTGGCGCGACGGCGGCGCACGAGCACAAGGAACGCCGCGGCATAGTGTTGCGCGTGGGGGCAAACGGCGACGCGAGAGGAGCTGAGATTGGAGGGAGGTGGTCGTCGGAGGGTGGGGAAGGCCGTGGACTGGGCGGTGTCGCCGGACGGAGGCGCATGGCGGCGGGTTGGGGGAGAGAAGGATCGGATGGAGTGAGAGAGAGGGGCTGGATCGCGCGCGGGAGAGAGCATTTCCGGAAAAGGAAAAGAAAAAAAAAAGAAAGAAGAAAAAAGAGAAAAGAGAAAAAAAAAAGTGGAAAAAGAAAAATGAAGGAAAATAAATGAGGTCTAAATCTCACAACTTGGGTCACAAAATTCCTACGAAAATTATTTCAACACAACAGTTTTAAATAAAATAAATTTAAACACAGTGACTAAGTAAAATAAAATAATTAAATCCAACAATACAATAATTTTAAAACCCACAAACTAATTTAAATTAAGAGAAATTTAAATGCATAACAATTATTAATATTAAGGAAACATGTCAAATTTAATTTTCACAAATTAAAAATCATAAAAAAAAACCCAATAAAATCTGAAAATTTAAAACAAGATAATCAAATTTTAAATTAATAACAAATAATCATTCGATTAAAAAAATACACTAAAAAAAAATACAGCTTACTACATATTTGATTAACATGGTTCTGCCAGCCTGGGCCAATAGCTTTGATTTCCAATCTTCCAATTTTTTCCCCACTTTGATCAGTATGTCACTGTAATTTTCTATTTTCCTTCTGTTGAAGGAAGTTGGTAAGCCCAGATATTTCATTCTTACTAATGCTGTTTTATAAAGTAGCCAATGGGAAATAGAAGTTTTTGTTGTTTGGCTTGTATTCCTTGTAATAAACATTGAAGATTTGCTCAAATTTATCCTCTGTCCAAACCAACTTTAATATTTTTCAAGACATTTTGAAATGCGTTGTGCATTTTTTTCTATTGCCTTTGAAAAGATTATTGTATCATCAGCAAATGGTAAATGTGACACTGTTAGACTATTTCTACTGATTTGTACCCCTTCCAATTTCTGTTGAGCTTCAGCCTTTAATAAAATTCTAAATAGTGCTTCAGTGACCAATATAAATAGAAAAGGTGAAATTGGATCACCTTGCCTGATATCTCTTTGAGACTTGAAGAAACCTCTTGGTGAGCCATTGATGAGGATGGAAAATGACACTATTGCTATGCACTCCTTTATCAAGTTTATCCATTTTTTATTGAAATCCAAATTCTTCATCACTACGAAGAGAAATTCCCATTCCACTTGGTCGAAAGTCTTTTCCTTGTCTAGTTTAATTGCCATCAAACCTTTGTTCCCAGTTTTCCTTTTGAGATGATGAAATAATTCATGAGCTATGATTGTATTTTTCTTGATGTTTCTACTTGGAACAATGTCTGTTTGGAGAGGAGAGATAATTTTAGGGAGCAGACATTTGAGACGATTGGCCATGATTTTGGTTATAATCTTGTAGCTGACATTTGTGAGGCTAATGGGTCGATATTGGCTTGGAGTATTTGGACTAGACGTCTTTGGGATAAGAGCAATGTTGGTACGATTGATCTATAGAAGATGACCACTGGTAAAGAAATTATGCACAGCTAGTATGACTTATTTCTTAACAATATTCTAGTAGTGCTTATTAAAAATGGTCGTTATTCCATTGGGCCCAACTTCAAAAATTTCCTTTTCTTCTGGTATAACAGTTAGAGATTCATTCTCTATATCCGAGATTTGCTTATCGAAGAGATTATCCAGTAATTTCGGAATGATCGGATTTGAAGAGGAATATAAAGATCTGAAATTATTAATAAAAGCATATTCTATCTCAAGAGGGTCCATGGACCAAATACCTGGTCCCAGTTTGATTGACTCAATAACATTCTTTTTTCTTCGGATAGTTGTTGTCAAGTGATAAAATTTGGTGTTGAGATCCGTTGAAATTAGCCAAGTGAGTCTGGATTTTTGCTTCCATAAGATTTCTTCATATTCTCTTTGCTTGTGAAGTCTATTTTGCATAAATCTTTCTTTTTCTTGGTTAGAAGGAGTCATGAGATTTACTTGTACCTCAAGAAGCTCACTTTCAATCTGATGTATATTATAATTGATTTGCCCAAAGTGACCTTTGTTCCAAAGTTTGAGTGCTTCTTTGGTGGACTTGATTTTCTTACATATGATGTAAGACGGGTTATCCAAATGAGACTTACTCCATGCTTCATTTATTATTTGGTGGCTCAATGGCTTGCGAGTCCAGAATTCTTCAAATTTGAAAGAGGGGGCTGAGCGAATACTAGCCATGGTATGCAATAAGATTGGACGATGTTCCGATGCTGATGAAGCTAAATGCTGTAGTGTTGCATCTGAAAAGAGAAGTCTCAATTCTTGATTTACGATGGTACGATCTAATCTTTCTCTTATAAGTGCATTACCCTGTCTGTTATTAGTCCATGTAAACTTTGGGCCCATATAACCAATGTCAATTAGTCCATTTTTGTCCATGAGTGCTTTCAAACCCTTGTTCGGGTTATAGGAAACAGGCCTCCCACCATATTTTTCAGACTGATTAATGAGATCATTGAAGTCTCCCATACAAACTCAAGACCCCAGAAAAGCTTGATATAAAGAATCTAAGTGGCTCCAGAAATTAGCTTTGTTGTTCCAATGGGCTGGTGCATATACATAAGTAAGTAATCATGGTTGATGTGAAGGATCAGAGTAGACTAAAACTGAAATTACATTACTATTAATATGTACATGTTCTATTTCTACACCCGGACCCACAAAAATAGAAGACCCCCTTTTTTACATACAGCAGGTCTCTAAACAAAAAGATGGAAACCTAAACTATTTACAATATAAATTGTGTGATCATCCGACACCATTGTTTCTGACAAAAAGATAAAATCCGGATTATATTTCCTAATATTAACCCTTAAGTTTCTGATTGTTTTAGGGCGGGCTAGTCCCCTGCAATTCCAAGCCATTGTCTTCACTTGGCTTGTGGAGACATTTTAAGCTTGCCTCGTTAGCTGATTTGGATTTTCCTTGGGAATGAGATAGAGGTTGGTTGTAGGGATTGAGTTTGGCTTTCCCTTTTAATTTTCTCTCCTTGTCCGAAGATCCTGAGTGCATTTCCAATAAAGCTAGGGCCATTGAAGAATCATCTGCTTGACACTCAATAGGATCTTTTTTCTCAACTTTAAAGAGACGTTGAGATTTCCTTTTGGGAGATTCAGGAAGTTCAACAGTCTGATGCCTTTTAGAGGAAAGAATTACTGGAGGAGGATGATCTTGTGTTATGATAGCAGTGGTAATCTCTCTGGGACTAATTTCATTATCAATGAATTTCTTAGAATCTTTCGTTCCCATTCCCATCTGCAGAGAGCTCATTTCACATTGGGACTTTAATTCTTCCACATACTGAATATCCATTGGAGTTTGAGATTGTTCCTCAATAATATCAAAAGCCAGATTCGGAACTAAATTCATAGAAGAATTTCCTTGGTCTTGAATTGTTGAAGAAGCCGGACTCGAAACATAATTCATAGCAGAATTACCTTGGCCTTGAGTTGCTGATGGGTTGCATGGCTTAATGATTAAAGAGATGTAGCTAGCAGTAGGCATCATGGGCTGACTTAGCCTTTGTGCTATTTTAGATGAAGATAAAACCGCTGCATTTGAGTTGTCGCAGATAACATCTTGAGGGCCCATGAATAAGGGCCTTGTTTCAATATGAGATTGTTCAGCCAAAGGAGCCTTTTGAAGACCAAGCCTGATTCCATGCCCAGGCCCATCAAATTTTTGCTGGGACTTATAACTCTTCATTGCTAAAGATATCTTTTTCCATTGACTTTTCCATGGTGTTTGTTGTGTTGCCAACTCAACAGGTGAATTAAAGCTTGAATTAATATCTTCCACTACCAGTGCCTCTTTTGCCGAAGACAAGATGGATATTTTGCTGAGTTCTGAATTAAAGATGCAAGGTTCTGCAGGTGGCTCAATAGTGAAAACATTTACTTTTGTTGGTGAGAAAATTAATGGCCTTTGATCACTGTAGCAGAACAGTGTTTGAGAGGCTATTGGCGGCGTTCTCTTCGGGTGTTCATCATGTTTATGGAAACTTGATGGAGATGGAAGAAATTGCCTCAATTTTGGTTTTTTTGCTACGATTTTCTCCAGGTAACCACTAGTAAATGTATTATGTCCACCCAATGTGATTTCATAATTTTTTTTTTCCATAAATTGCTTGCTTTCCTTTTTCATAGCTATTTGTGGATGATTTCGTAGAATTAAACTTGTCGAGGTTTTTTGTTGCTTCATGTTGCCCATTTTCTGTTTGATTAAAGCCTGAATATTGTCTAGAACATTACTAAATTCAGCTCTAATCCAAGGGCTATAAGAAAGCCTTGTTGGTGGTGAACTTAGAAATCCACATGAAATTTGGGAATGACCAAGTCTTCCACATGCATAGCAGATGTCAGATAATTTTTCATACTTGAAAGTAACCCATACTTCATGGTTTCCAAGTCTTGGCATCATGAACCCTTGCAGAAAAGGTTTTGTAATGTCTAATTCCATAGAAAGGGTTGACTTCCACTTTAATCAGTGCTTTCCTGATTTCAATAGCATTGTCGAGAGTAATATGGTCTAGAGGTAAACCATGGATTTGCACATTAAAAGTAGCATAATTTAAATTGATTTCATGGAGTGTTGCACCCAGTGGCTAAGGTTTCAGAATAAGCAAATGCCTTTTAAAATTCCAAGGGGCTTGATTAAGGACTCTAATCTTATCTTGAATGGATCTAAAGTTGAAGATAAATTTGTTTATATCCATATCTTCAATGATAAAATTTTTGATGAAGTTCCATGAGGCCTTAATACTAGAATAGATTGCATATTTGTTCAGAGGTCCTATCTGCAATTGACCTTCCTATCAGGATTTTATCTGAGTTGGCTTTTGCTGTTTTTGGAGCAAGTTGAAGATTCAGATCACTCCATGACAGTGCTTTCGTTTGTGAAATTAATGATTCTATGTCCATCAGAAAAAGAAGATGATAGTGTAGATGGTTGAAGAAGTAGATGGTTAGAAGACTGAATGAACATGGATGATAGTTTATACGATTAGAGATTGCTTCTGTGTAGAAGGGAAATAAAAAGCTAAGTTAAGCAACAATAAGTGCAAAAGAATTTTCCACCTCCTAGATAGAGAAGCTCTGACTTCTCTATAGCCAGCATCGACATCCTTAATTGATAAACTATATATAAACATGATAACATTTTAGAAGCCTCACTTTTGGTTTTAGAGAAATGTTTATATATTTAGTTTTTAGAATTGGTGCCTCAAAGACATTTTAGACATAAGAGTTATGTCGATCGTAAGCTGGTATCTAAACACACTACTTTTTTGCCCCATAGACCTCGGCTTTCACATTGGACAACGGTTATAATAAAAATACATGCAAATACAACGTGAAGTGCTTTCACAGCAGCAATGTGCTTGGTTTTGCCATTAGTGAATTTGCAAATAGATTTTTTATATTCCATAAATGATATTTAGTTGGTGGACCCATCAATATCGGTGATGCCATAATCTACTTTGGAAGTTACTCCAGGTCATGTAAAACGCAGCCAATAGCAGCTCGAAGAAAGTTTCTGCAGCACTGAGTTCTGGTACATTCAAAATCCACAAACACGTGGAATTGTTGGGAGTAGCTTATTCCACATATTATGTTTGGGGGGTGGGATGAGAATTTTGAATTTTGTTTGAAATTTTAAAATATTATGTTTTATATTATTATTATTTTGGAATTTGAAAAAGTTGAATTTAGATTTGAAAAAGTTGAATTGTTTATTATATTTTGTAAGGAGATTTGAAAAATGTGTAATGATGATATGAGATAAGAATTTTGTGTTTTGTCTCACCCCCGAAACCTGTCGTATGGCGATAAGGGAACAGAACTAAGACTTTCAGAAGGAAACTAAAGTAAATTTTCAAAAAATTAGGGAAGATATAGGAAGACTTTAAGTTCTAAGTACTCATCTAGAGAATTCGTTAACTAGTGTGCACGCGTCATCTTTACTTTTGGCATCCCCTTCTTCATCTGACGCTTCTTTCCTCTGAATAGACTATGCATTAAGCTTTGCCTGGGGTTCCTCCATCATCCTTTTTCTCTCCGCCTTCATTTTCTGCAAGGCCTCTTGAGCCACTACAATGGATGGCATTTTTTGGGACGGACCCAAAAGATGCCATTTTGGTTCCAAAAACTTTTTGGAGATGAAGAATTTTTGTCTCTAAAAACTACTATTAGGGACAAAATGTGACCAACCGTTCGAAGGCATTCAAACAAATTTTTTATTGGGGACGAAAATGTTTCTTCCCAAAATACTGTTCGAATTGAATAATTAAGTTCAAACTAATGGATAACTGTTCGAACGAGTTGATAATTTAATTCGAATGACATGAATTTGTTTGCTCCTGTTTGAATGAATAAAGTGTTCTCAGGTGCAAACAGGAGCAAACAAAGTGTTCTCAGCCATTGCATGCCCAAAACCACGTCACAGCCTCCCAAGGGTAACAAGAAAAAATCAATAACAAACTAGTTTCCTTACACCTTGAGATTCACCTTCTCCATCACTCCTTTACTTCTCATTCTATCTCCATTAGCCACTCTAACTTCAATATGCTACTCCTTACCAGTTTCTAGCCCTGCCTTCTTAGCTATCATAGGATTCAGGAAATTGTGGGTACTTCCTTTATTGACCAGGATCACAAATGAACAAAAGGGTCTGCCCAGTTAATCTCATAGTCCTCGGACTTAAGGATGCAGCAATTGCATGTAAAGAAATTTCTAGAGTCTCACCTCCTCCACTACTACAATTTTCAGTCCCTTCTACTTCTTCAAAAATTTCCTCCTCATCATACTCACTATTAAAAACTAGATCCATTCCCTCCATGACAAAAATTCTAGCTTTTTTACAATGATGATTAGGATTCCATTTCTCATTGCAATAGTAACATAAACCATTCTCTCTTCTCTCCTTCATTTCTATAGGACTGACTCTCTAAATAGAAAGTGAATTCTTGAAATTATTACCTCGTTATCCTGGGACAACATCTTTTTTGTTGACATTAGCAGATGAGTTAGAACCTCCTGCTGACAACGGAACAAATGGAATATGACCCCCTTACTCTGCTACTGCCACAAAGACTTGTGACATATTATTCTTGCATTTTTGCCAACCCAAATGATGAATTCAAACTGTTGGGAAGCAACATATGAATAGGAAGTTTGATTTCAACTTTTGAGCCCACTGAGGAAACAACTCAGTTTATAACTCTCAAATAAACCTCTTAACCTGTTTGATAAAACCTCGAAAAAAACTAGAATAAACGAAGTTTTTCGAAAAAACCTGCTAGTGGAGAAAGATCTCCTAAGGATAAGAGACATAAGGCGAAAGAGAGAGCCAAAAAAAGATCTTTTATCATCCTAAGATCTTTTTTTTTTTTTTTTTGAACTTTTATCATCACTCCTTCTATATGTGATCCTTTAGAAGTGTTTGATAATAATTTTACTGCTAAAATGTGGGCTAATTGATATTAAATATGATATTTTGTTTTATTTTTATAACAGGAGGCTCATGTGTTTGTAAATCATTGGAAGTGTAGTAAATTCTAATAATAAATCTAATGAATTTCCATCATTTCATAAAAAACATAAAGATTGGGTCATGGACTCCTCATATATCTGAACTTCTTGTTGCCCTCTTTCAAAGGATTAAAAATTTTTTCTAACTCCTAAAAAATAATTCTATTTGAAAGCTTTTACATCTTACATCAGCAACGTGACATAATTTGATTTGTAAGATAAATTTTAAGAAAGTTAAACTGAAAAAATCCGAAAAAAAAATGTTAGAAAACAAAAGGGAGACGTGTTTGCTTAATAATTTGATATCTTTGTATTCAACTTTTTTACAAATAAATAGATGCACACGAGTCTAAGTTTAGAAAGTTATACATAAGGTAAGTAGACTAATTTGATTGAGTCCTAAAATTAAGGTAATCCCTGATTTTGTGCAGGCTAAATATTTTCTGTCAATACTCCCCCTTAAGTTGGCGCATGGAGATCTGTAATGCCCAACTTGCATGAGAAGTGATAAAAAAGTTCTTGTCCTAAGGCTTTAATGAAGATATCAGCGACTTGCTCATGTGAAGAAGTATGAACGGCTTTGAGGAGGCCCGAGCGAATTTTATTGCGAATAATATGGAAATCAATCTCAATGTGTTTGGTACGCTCATGAAACACAGGATTGTATGCAATATAGAGTGCAGATTGATTATCGCAATGAAGAGTGAAAGGCTTAGGATGAGAGATGCCAAGATCAGTGAGAAGCTGCTTCAACCATGTGAGTTCGCAGGTGGTAGCAGCCATAGCTCGATATTTGGCTTCGGCAGAAGATTGAGCAACGATAGTCTGTTTCTTGGTACACCATGAGATCAGACTAATGTCTAATTGAATGAAGTAGCTAATGGTAGAGTGGAGTGTGGTGGGGCAGCTTGCCCAATCAGAATCAATATAAGTTGTAACTTGAAGACTGCTAGAGGAGGAGAAGAAAATGCCTTGGCCGAGACTCCCTTTGAGGTAACGAAGAACACGAGTAGTGGCAGTCATGTGAGGGACACGAGGAGTGTGCATGAACTGACTGAGAATGTTGACTGCATAGACAATGTCAGGTCAAGTGATGGTCAGGTAGATGAGGCGACCAACTAGGCAACGATAAAGACAAGGATCAGGGAGGAGAGTGTCATCTTAATTGTTGAGCTTCAAATGTTGTTCCATAGGAAAAGAGGCGGTTCGAGCATCAAGTTGGCCACTGTCAGAAAGTATGTCGAGAGCATATTTGCGCTGATTGAGAAAGATGTCTTTGTGAGAGTGAGCAACTTCGAGTCCAAGAAAATATTCTAGAGAGCCAAGATCTTTTGTTTTAAAACGGGTAGAGAGAATTCGCTTGAAAACTTCGATCTGAGAAATATAATTGATAGCAACCAAGATGTCATCAACATAAACAAGAACAAGAGTGGTGTTGGTGTGGGTAACAAGAGTGAATAATGAATGATAAAACTTATCTTATGACCTAATCTTAGGATCGGGTCGTTACAACTAACTACTGTGCTTCTTGATGCAGGTTTTCATCAATCTTGGGTAAATTCATCAATCTTATGGCCTAAGATTATATTGTTCATTTTAATAAGATTATTATCATTTTATTATTGGTATTTTATTATGACCCGATATTTTTTCAATAGCCACTAGAGTTTTGTTTTGAATTTAAACCATATTTCTTCCTATCTCGACCTATAAGTCTCATCCCTATCTCTTGATTTTATAATCCTAACCTCATACTCATAATTATTCCCTCATTGATAAATCCAAATCTTAATGGAAGACCAACTCTCAGCCTTACTATAAATCCTCTATTCCTCCTCACAATATTCCCGTCAACAAACCCACGATACTCCACGGCCAGAAGCTCCAATGGAATCAAATTTTTTCCCCACACTTCAAACCAGAGTTACATAGTAAAAACAGAGAAAACCACCTCTCGGAAAACATTGAGATCGCCAACCATCACTGCCCAGAACACGCTGGCGCCACCTCAAGGAAGACGGAACCACCCTCAGCCACAAAACACGCCGACAAGCACAACCCTGTCGCACCCACCCCATCCCGGTAAGCCACAACAGTCTGCCATTCTCTCTCTCTCTCTCTCTCTCATTTTCGGTAAACATATCTTCTCTCTCTCTAAACTCTCTCTCCCTCTCTCAACGTCGCACCACCATAGAGAAGCCTCCAATTGTGCCGCCTTCACTCCTAGCCACCCAGAGCCGCCATCCAGCCAATTTCCGTCGCATGCCCCCTCTCGGTGAGCCCTTTGTTTCTCTCACGCGGCCATGGTCCTTTGTCCCGAGTGTTTTGGCTTCTTAAAGGAACATTGATTCACAACGAGCCCTTGGGCCCTATGTATGCTGGGCTTATTAGATAAACTTGTGTTTTAAAAAGCAAATTGGGTTTAGTTTTAACTTGTTTGGTGTTTAAATTTGGTGGGCTAATTTCCTTGTGGGTTGAGCTTGGGGTTAATTAGACATATACCATTGTGATAGATTTGTATTTTAAATGGCTTGATTTTATTATGTTTCAATAATTGTTTTAGTGATTTTATTGGGCTTAATATTTCAAAGTTGAGTTTATTTTAATTAAATAAATATATTAGTCATAAGCTCATTTTTTATAAGAAAATGCTTAAAGAATTTGAAATGTATTTTAAAGTATACTATTGAGCCTATTCTTTTAGTTAATATCCCCCTTTGTCTATTTAGCCAAATTTTTAATAAAATTTTTAAGTTATATTTTAAATAGAAATTAAGAAATATGTTAAGAATATTTAAATGATATTAATATTTATTAGATTTCTTATAAGATTGAATAATTATGTTAAGAAAGAAAACCTATTTAAAAAATTGAAGTTTTTATGACTTATTTAAAATAGCCCAAGTATTCTACTAAATTATAATATGTTTAAAATATCAGGACTTATTATGGTGTTAAACAAAAGGTTTATTTGACTATCTTCTAGATTATGGATTTAATTAAATAGGATATTAGTACATGTTGTTCATAAACAGATTTAGTAATAGTTAATACTACGTATAGGTGACGGGCTACGAAGTGAGATTCAAGAAGAAGCGCAATGAGGTAAGTAATTTAATCACAAATTAGGATCGTCACAGTTCAACTTTTATATAAGTATTATTCAAACCAGTTCATTAAAAACCATTATTTATGCACCACTCATGCCATATGCAAACATGTCATCCAGCATAGCATACGATCATGTCATTCCGCATCATGTTCAAATTCAGAAATTATAATTATGTATGTATTTATATCATGCATCTCATGTGTATAAGACACGTAAGTTATCTTAAGTTCAAGTGCAAGATAAGATCAGATCAGTTAGTCAGATGGCCATTCAAATGCATGGTACCAATGCAGTTCAGTTTCAGGATGGATGTGCAAGCCACGAACTCAAGCGTGGTCCACCATAGTATGCCAGAATACTATTAGCGGCTCCCCTCGAGGCCGCGGGACGTGGTGCCAGTGCACAACCTCACACATAGGGTTAAGTGTGTTGGCCAGTCAGATCAGTTAGTTAATTTAGATAAATCAATCAGTTAATTCAGATAAATCAGTCAAATCAATCAGTTAATTCAAATAAATCAAGTCATGCATAGCATAAACATCAGTATAAACAGTTATGATTTTTAAGCTTTCAGCATGAAAACTTCTATGAAAATCTTATGTTTATTATGTTTACGTTGTGATGAATTTCTTGCTAAGTATTCGACTCATTTTAGTTTGTTTTCATGTTTTTAACCACCTAGGTGATGATGATGAAAACGAGCAGGCAGGCCATGATTAGAATGAGCAATTGATTTAGTTTCAAACTTTCTAAAATAAAATTGATTTTATGACATAAATTTATTCAGTTTATTCATTTAATATTTTTGGAAGACATTTTATTAAACATTTTTTTTACAAAATAAATTTTAATTTCATTTATTAAATATGAGATCTCTTGCCGGATTTATTTTATGAAAAACACGTGACACTCCTAGCCTACGACAATGGAGATGTTACATTAGTTTAAAAAACCAGTTGCGGGAGACTTGCTTGAGGCCATATAGGGATTTTTTGAGCCGACAGACACGGGTCTCCCCCTTAGTACAGTATTCGGGTGGTGGATTCATGTAGACTTCTTTATCAAGATTGCCATGCAAAAATACATTGTTGATATCGAGTTGATGAATAATCCAATTTTTTGCAGCAGTGACTGCCAATAAGTAGCGGATAGTGGTTATTTTGGCAATCAGTGTAAAGGTCTCATGATAGTCAAGGCCTTCAACCTGAGTGTAACCTTTGGAAACTAGTCGAGCTTTGTACCTCTCAATAGATCCATCGGCCTTTAGTTTGGTTTTGAAAACCCATTTACATCCAATGGGTTTCTTACCAGGGGGAAGAGGTTTAAGAGTCCATGTGGAATTATCCTCTAGGGCACGGATCTCAGCGGACATAGCCCGCGCCAATGGGAATGGCGAATGACATCAAAATAGCAAGAATGATCAATACAGGGGGTAAAAACAGTTAAATAAGTAATATGTGAAGAAGAAAAATGAGAATATGAGAGGAAAGCAGATAAAGGATGGGCAGTACCTGAAGCCGGTGTAACAGGTGAAGATGTTGTGGGTTTCATGTGTAAGGTGGGGCATATGTAGTCGTGGAGATAGGTAGGCCGAACAATGGTGCGGTGAGGATGCGGAACAAGAGAGTCAGATGGTGGAGAAGTCGGTGAGGGTAAGGAGGGAGGAGAGTCAGCGAGTGGAGAAGTAGGGACAACAAGTTCAGGAATGGGAAGAGGAATGATGGGAGAAGAGGAAGAGGAAGTATCTGGGAGATCCTGAAAAGGAAATTGTTATTCATGGACTGTAACGTCACGAGAATAGAAAATGGATTGGGTGTCAAGGTTGTAGAGTTTTTATGCTTTATGAATACTGGGATAGCCAAGAAATACACATTTAGTAGCACGAGGAGAAAATTTGCCACGATGAACACTAAAAGTTTGTGCATAACAGAGACACCCAAAAACACAAAGTTGTTCTCATAAGATATATCTAAGTTGTGCGATAAAAATCATCAACAATTGTGAGAAAATCATGAGCCCCACATAAAGAAGAAGTATGATATCCACCCCAAATACCACAAAAAATGCGATTAAAGCGATAAACACTTTTATTAGTGTGATTGGAAAAATGTAGCCTTATGTATTTAGAGCTAGCACGAACATCACAATTAGAAAGAATACATGGAGAATAAAATATATTGGGAATGATAAACCTAGAAGGGTGACGACCTAGACGTTGATGCCATAAGGTCTTATTAGCAGTGGATTGAGCAGCAAAAACCACAGGGGGATCGGGACGGTACACGTAGTGCTCATTGCATAAATCACTCGCTCCATTCAACTTCGTTTATTGTGGGTCCTGAAATAAACAAGTATTAGAAGAAAAAGTAATAACACAAGAATTGTGGAGGGCAATTTGGAAAACAGATAATAAATTAAAGGAGAAGACAGGAATAAAATAAACATTAGTTAAAATTAAAAAAGGGGAAAGGACACAAGTGCCTAGCCCTTCAGCTAGGACATCTTGGCCCGTGGGTAAGTGAACAGAGTGAGGAGAGGCTAGGGTTTGTAGATTGGTGAAAGCTTCTCTGTGATGGCAAATGTGGTTGCTCGCGCCACTATCTACCACCCAATGGAGGTGCCGATTGAAGGAGAAAGTAGATTGAGGGGAGAAGAGGTTACCAAGTTGGAAGAGGAAGCAATTGGAGAGGGCGACGGGCTGAGCAGATGAAGGAGCTTTTGGTACAACTCCAGTGATAACCCAGGGGCTGGACTGGAATCTGAAGGTTTGATGGTTGTTTGATTCACACTCGGTGGAGGTGGACCAAGAATGGAGGTCCGCAACTGGGAGCGAAAGTCACGACCAGGTGGTTAACCCACCACTATCCAGCATCGATCTCAGGTGTGGCCCTCATTCCCGCAAGCCGTGCACTTCAAAGGAACTTTCAAATGCCCACTGTTGCGGACAACCATGGCAAGTGTTTCTGATGAAGAGGTCTATATGTTGAGTAGCCTTTGTTGTTCTTCCTGAAACAAAATAGAGAAAACTTTGCTTATGGGGGGAAGGGGATCCATGGCCAAGATTTGGGTGCGAAGAGGGGCGAAGGAATCATTGAGGCTGAGTAGGAACGGGAGCACGTGCTCATTGTCAGCTTGTTGTTGTAAAGCTTTGAGGTCAGTGTTATTTTGTAGATGGCCAAGTTCATCCCAAATCTGTTTGATTTGGTTGTAATAGTCATGAACTGAATTTGTGGTTTGTTATAGGGAGGAAAGAGAATGTTTGAGTTGGTAGATACATGCATTATTGCCATGATAGAAACGGGAGGAGAGATCGACCCAAACATCACGAGGGTCGGTATGATACTTGAGGGAATTGGCAAGGGAATGACTGATAGAGTTAAGAATCTAGGTAAGAACCATGTCTTTGGTTTGGTTCCATTGTGTGTACTCGGGTGTGGTAGAATCAGAGGGCTTGAGGTTGCCATCAACAAAACTAAGTTTGTTTTTGGCATTGAAAGCTCTTGTCATGGCTTTTTGCCATTTTGGGTAGTTGTCGCTGGTGAGAAGACCATTGACAAGGATTAAGCTTAGTGAATCTGAAGGGTGAAGGAGGGAATAAGGGGGTTGGACGAGGTGGCTATGGGCAGCGTGTTGGAGGATCTGTATTAGGCTGATACCATGTTAGAAAACAAGAGAGAGACATGTTTGCTCAATAATTAGAGTCCTAAAATTAAGGTAATCCCTGATTTTGTGCAAGCTAAATATTTTCTGTCAATAAAAAATGAGTCTCCCCCAACTCTGAAAACTGAAGGACAGATAAGATTGCTCGGTTCCTTGCCAAAATTGGTAAGTTATCGAACACTTTCTTGTAAAATATGGTTGGTTTGATTTACTCTTCATTTTGACATAGTTGATTCACCGATGAGCCAGCTAATATGAGTAAAAAAGTCATATTACTAGAGCATATTTAGGGGTGTAAGTTTATTGGTCTGGACCGAAAAACTCTATTGGACCAGGCTAATAAGTATATTGGTCGGTTTTGGAACATATAACCTAAGAATTTTGATTTTTGATCCAGTCTAGGATGTGGTTTTTTTAGACCGGATCGACCGAAGTGTATACATAGTTTTTAAAAATATTTTTTATATATTATTTTATATAATAGTTGTAGAAGTTAATTATGTAATTTTCATCTAACCTATCACCATTGATCATATAAAATGTTAAATATCAAATTATTATTTAACGTCTACAAACAATGAAGTATTTATTATGTTTATTTTTCTTTTCCTTTTTTATTTTTTTATTCGAAGTTTGGATGATATTGCAATTTTCAATTTCATTTTCTCTATTTTTTGTTTTAAACTTTATTTTAATGATTACTAATTCTCATGGATGGATATGGATAATTTTGATAAAATTTTCTACTTTCTATTTTCAAGTACAAAATGTGTAAATAAAGTTAAATAGTTGATATTCAAAACTGTAAAAAATGTGGACTTTTTTGTATAATTGGGCTGAAAATACACATTAGAAGTGATTTTAGAGTTTTTGTACGTTTGGCCCATTTTAAAATGGCCTGATCGAATTGTACCAAATGGACCGACCAGATCGATAGTTAATGGTCCGGTTCGGTATATGAGGATAATCAATTTGGTCTGGATCTGAAAAAATGATGGATCAAAATTTTTAGTTTGGCCAAGAATTCTCCTATAGACCGACCAGACCACACCGATTACATGAACATATTTGCACCCATAAAGCAAGTTATAATAATTCTTTCTTTGCTCGTTCTTTGTACTCATTTTCATATAAAATAATTGTAAAAGTATGGTCTTTTTTTTTTTTTCACCTAAAATGTCTTCTATTTAAAACAAAATTATAAAAAAAAAATTGCGTCTTTATTATAACTCATGTTTTGTTGGCACTCTAGAGTGATATACAATAAATAAAGTTGTACATCACAAATATGCATAGAATATCACAAGAGAATTTAAGATCTCTTAAAGTTGCTACTGAACTTTAAAATCTAGAATGAGAAAAGATAAACTATAAAGTTGGTCTCATAACATTTGTAATTAAAATATTTAATAAATTTTGTAAGAATTAAAATATTTAATAAATTACTTTATGGATCTAAACTCGTGCAAAATAATTTGGGTATTAAAATATTTTCAGATATTCTCAAATATTCTGAGAATATATTATTATTATTTATTATTTTTTATCTACTTATTATTATTATTTAATATTTTATTATTATTATTCATAAAATACTTTAAAATGTTTCACTACCCAAACTCAAGTACCTAAGAGATCATGGTAATATTGTTGTAATAGTTTATTAAAAAAATGAAAGATCTTTTAGATAAATTTTAACTTTTATAAAAAGTTTTGTTTGAATATAAAGAAAGAGTGATACTACATATATTTACAGTTTTATTTATATTTTTACTTATAAGATTCATTTTATTAATTTTTTTTTAAATTTAAATTTTGAATTTCAAATTTTATAATTTTCAACATATCAATAATTAACATGTAAAGAAATAAATTTTTTGTAAATTTTTTTAAGTAAATTTAATATTTTTCAAAAAGAAAATTAGAAAAAAAATTGTATTTATGTTTTTGTACATTCTATTTAGTTAGTATGTAAATAAACATCGATGTAATTTAAATAATAAAATTTAATTTGTAAAATTTAAAATTTAAAATTAATTGTTTAAATTAAATTATAACACTTAAATATTTTAATATTTTTTATAAGTAAATATTTTATTAAGCATGCGTTACAACCGCAGTTCTCCGTGTTTACGAATACGAATAAATATCTTTCCCAAAGTCCCCCCCTCCCGATACGCGTCATTCCCTCTCTCTCCAATCGCAGGAACTCCGGACGCAGAGAGATTCACAGACTCACATCACCGCCGATCACACCTCGTCTTGGTTTATGAGGTAACTCTCTATTTCTCTATCCCTGACTTGGCATCTGATTTGTTTCTTGGTTTCTTCACAGATCTGATTTTCTAGGTTAACACTCGAACTTTAAACCATATTTTCTAGCCAATGCTTTTTTCCTTTTTCCCTGCCGATCTAATAAATCTATGCGATTTATTTGTGTTAAATTCTTCGTATTTTTGTTTATGATGTTCTTGGTTTGTTTGCTTGCTTTGGGTTCTTGGTGAATTGTTCGGTCTTGTAGGTTTTTCAATTTTCAGTCGAATTATTCGATCTTATAGGTTTTTAGTGTTTGCTATGGAGAAGAATTTTACAAGGATTTCCTTTATGTTATTATTTTCCATAATAAACGAAAAATGGAAGAAATTTTTGTTTGCCTTTTGGGTTTCTATTGGGTTTTCCCTTCCGATCCATATTTTGACAAAAGAAATAATCTTGGACGTAATTTATTGTTGAAAACTCAAGGGGTTTCTTTTCTGTATGGGGTATATTGCTTTCCAAGATATCCAGGGGGTGGGGTGGGGGGAATTTTGTAACAACTTAAGGAAAGCCCGAGCCATGTATGAACTGTACTAAAAAATAACCAGTCAATGCTATAATTGTAGACCTATGGAATTATTATAATTTTTTTTGATAAGTACCTATGGAATTATTATAAAGGGTGAGAACTTCTCCCTCCTAAGCAATTGGAGATCTATTCACCAGCTTTCGTGCTCGATTAAGGGAATTATAATCCCTCTCTTTTAAATCCTTGACGTCCTCTTCAGCCATTCCATCATAGGTGATGATGCTCAAGTTCCACACTTCTAGTTGGATTGGCTCCAATACCATTTGTAACAATCCAAGAAAAGCCCAAACCACACTTGAGCCTTTACTCCAAAAGACTAGTCAATGTAATGATTTGAGCCCCTTAGAATCATTATATAGTGTAAGAACCTCCTCCTCCCAAACTGTTTGGGATTCCATTCACCATCTTTAATCCTCAATTCGGGTACTACATTTTTTTCCTTTTGGATGCTTTGTTTTCTGGGAAATGATTTTTCTTGATACCTTTATCTGATTTCTATTGTGATTGGTTTGGAATGCCTGCTTTTGCTACATAAGTTATGATCTATTATTTATTGCAAAAGCCATTATTATTTTTCTTAATGTTATAGCTCAAAATTACTGATTGAGTCTTTTGGTTTCATTTCTGTAGCTCGAAGGAGAAGCCCACTCTTGGGTAAGATGTTTCTCTGTTTATACTTTAAATTAGCTGATTTGTTCATTGGATTTTGGGAATTTAGATAAATCTAATTGATGAAATATAGTGTTCCATGTTTTTCTTTCTGTAATTGTTGATGAAAATAATAAGAAAGGGTAACAATATTTCAAATCTTGATTTTATGCTGTCTTGGGTTGACAGAAGAAAAAATGGGATGGAGGAATACCCATGCCAAATTTTTACACTAGTCTCAATCATATGGGGATCTAAATTTACTCATAAAACAAATTATTGGGATGTACATTTCTTTGGCCCTATGGTTTTTTGGTTAATTTTTAAAATTTGGTCTGTTTCTTGCATAGCATCGTGTTGAATGATCCATTGTTAGATAGCTACGCTGAAGTTATCACATGCTACTTTGATGCTTCATTGCATGTACTTCGTTATTTTTTTACAACTTCTTTGTTGTGCTTTTGTTTTGGTTTTTCTTTTACTTGAAGAAAATGATTGAACTTAGCATCTGGGTTGTGAAAATCTACTTTAGAACATTGTATCCAGTGCTTAGTATGTTCTTTTGTGCTATAAGAGTTGGGTACGATTGGGAAAGGCCTCCAATTGTTTCATTCATAAAGATTACTGATAAAAAAATGTTTCATTTATAAAGACTACTTGTATAATTTCCCCATTGGGAATATTGTGTTTTTGTTTGGGGTCCCCACCCACGCATATTTATCCTTAATTTTATTTGATTGTGTTGAAGCTTATTATAAAAATAAAAGTCTTTCCCCATTGAGAATGGTACCAATCATCCCATTGTATTTTTGTTTTGGGAAGAAGTGATATCTGATCTTGTTTTTCTAGGATACATTTGTAAATTTTGTATTTACATTGTATCTTGCCTCCTATAAACATCATTACTAGCAATATTACTACGACCATTGCTGCTGCTGCTCCTACTAGTTTTTACTTCCAACCTTGTTCTTATTTGTTTATATTAATCCACATGTCCAGTGGTACGCGGATTAAGACCCGCAAACGGAACATCGCAGCGCCGCTGGACCCTGCAGCTTTTTCGGATGCAGTGGTCCAGATTTATTTGGATAATGCTGGTGATTTGGTAATTGTTACTTTTGCAATTGTATCTTATGAACTGTGAATGTGCACATCTGTTCTGTGCAACTACCTAACCTTATCTGCTACCTGCAGGAACTTGTCGCTAAGAGTATTGAATCTTCAGAGCTTAACTTCTCAAGATACGGTGACACCTTTTTTGAGGCAGGCTTCTTGCCCTTTAGATATTTTTTTTTATCTCCTTTAAAAAAAAAAAAAAGCAAAAAATAATTCTTTATCAGTTTCACTGGATGCTTATTATTATACCTAAAGAATGGTGATCCTGAGCTTTGACTCTAGTTAACATTTGATGCAGAAAATACATCCACAGCATCCATGTAGTAGGTGGTTTTTGGCTTGATGCTTCAATGATAGTGGATGATTCCTCAAATACTAAAGTTTACATTTATGATGCTTCAATGATAGATGATTATTGTTCAACTACTAAAGTTCACATCTGGATTAGGAGGGCAGTCATAAAAAAGAACCTGGTTCCTTTTGTGTATCGATATGTTTTTACCTACCATATTACCCATCAAAAAATATTTTTTACCTATTAAATGCATCTTTACTCCTGATTTTATCATTTCATATGGGATAAAAGTGTCTTAGGTGATAGTAAGTTTAACACACCTTTTATCTATTTCTTCAAGGAAAAAAATATATTGCGTTTTGTGTGTTCCTCTTACATATGGTTGGTTGCCAATTTAAGTTATATTTATTTACTTGTTCATTTTTAAAAGTTTGTATCACTTGATTATTTCCCACTTCTTAACAATGAAGTGTCAAAATAATCCAACTTGTTGGGAACTGCAGGTTGTTTTCATAGGGGGGCGCACACAGCCTGGAACTACCAAACCTGATGAGGGGGAGCGTCATCCTTACTCTATAATAGATTCTGAGCCTATACGTGAAGCCATCTTACCTTCTGTTATCTACATACAGAAAATTTTAAGGCGGAAGCCATTTCTCATAAAAAATCTTGAAAATGTCATGCGAAGATTTCTGCAGTCCTTGGAGCTTTTCGAGGAAAATGAGAGGAAGAAGCTGGCAATTTTCACGGCACTTGCTTTCTCTCAGAAGCTATCAGGTCTTCCTCCGGAGACTGTGTTCCAGCCACTGCTCAAGGATAACCTTGTGGCAAAAGGGCTAGTTCTTTCTTTTATAACTGACTTCTTTAAGGAATACCTGATTGATAACAATCTCGATGATTTGATATCCATACTGAAGAGGGGTAAAGTGGAAGACAATCTTCTGGACTTTTTGCCATCTGCAAAACGATCTCCCGAGGGTTTCTCGGAGCATTTCACGTGAGTTTTTGCTATTTTCTTGTGGAAATGTTGTTACATATGGTTTTTAAGATACTGTTCCCTCTCTCCTAACTCCAGACCCACCATTATATTGTTTCTTGCATGGATCTCGCCAACATGAGTGGCTATTTTGGATGCTTTCTGTCCTCTGATATACAAAGTAGATGTTTTAGTTGCTAGAGGGAATATTTCTTTTATTTATTTCTTTGAGTTGGTATCACTTCGGTCCTCTTCTTATTTTTTTTTTCTTCCCCTTTTTCAGCACTCTTCTTGTCTGCTTAACGCGTAATTTGGAACTAATCTGTCTGTTATTGCCGACGTTTCAGCAAAGAAGGGCTGGTAGCCTTGGTCGAATACAATGATAAGAAAATATTTGAAGTGAAGCTTAAGGAAATGAAATCTGCTTTAACAACCCAGTTAACGGAGGAGGCTGATATATCTGAAGTCATCGAAACAGCGAAGCAGCGTGTTAAAGATGCTAAATTGCCAGACACTGATATTGTGAGGATTCTGTGGGATGTCATAATGGATGCCGTTCAGTGGTCTGGAAAGAACCAGCAACAAAATGCTAATTCAGCTCTACGCCAGGTATATTTATTTATTTTGGGTAATTGACTAGTTTTGCATGTTTTCCTTAACAGTTGCTATAAACTGACTTACATGTGTGAAATAAATACTTATAAAAAAAAAATGTGTGGAATAAAGAAATGTAGTGTGTGATTGGCAGGGAGGATGGGAAAGGGTCAAAGGAAAATGCAAGATCGATTGTTTCACACCTGCAAACCTAGCATTTCCTATTAAATCTAGAATTTTAATTTTTAGAAAGTATCTTTTTGATATAGGTGTCAACAGATTCATTGTGAATTGTTTGTTAATTTTAGCAAATTAGTAAAACTACTTTGTGATGGTAAAATAGAGGAAAATTAGTTTATAAATGGATTAAGGGCTGCCTAAAGAAATTATAAAGCAAATAGTTCTTTGGTGGATAAAACCAGATCTATTTAGGAGAGAACAAATCTGGTTGAGATAGATTTGAGCCACAAGTGTGATTCTTAGCTGTTTGGAGTCTTAAGAGTCCTACTTCTTAAAACGTTAAGAGTAATTAAATATCAGTTTTCATGCAATCATTTCCTCTCAAGTTTTCAGCTTTATGAAAGGGACACTAGGGCCTCAAAAACCAAATATAAGTACTACCAATAGTAGATAGCTTTAGCAGCAGCCCCCCTCCATGGGTTCCATAATAAAAGAAAAATAAATAAACAAATATGTTTTTTTCCAAACACCTTATAAACTCTCTATGTGATACCTCTTACTAAGTGAGTATTGGAAGATGGTGAATGGCATCCCACATTGCTTGGGAGGGAGAAACTCTTGCTTTTTATCATTATTCCAAGGAACTCTAAGGCCTGGTTTGGATAGTGAGTTGAGACGAAATGAGTTGAGATGATTTGTGAATAGTAGTGAGATATTTGAGTTGAGATGAGATGAGTTAGAAATGCTTTGAGTTAAAATGTTTTATGGGGTTTTGGGAAAGGAGAGAAAAAGTTAAATAAAAATATTATAAAGTTAAAATATTGTTAGAATATAATTTTTATAATTAGGTAAAAATTAGATGAAAAAGTTGAAGATTTGAAATTGAAAAAGTGTTTGTGTTTGTGTTTGTGGTGTTTGGATATTGAGATAAGATGTGATGGGATGAGATGAGATGAGATGAGATGGATGGGATGAGATGGAAGCATCTCTCTATCAAAACTAGGCCTAATTGTAACATTGACCAATCTTTTTGGAGTTTGGGCCTATTTGTGGTTTGAGACTTCCTTGGGTTGTTATAGATAGTGTCAAAGCTAATCTCAACTAGAAGTGTTGGTCTAAGACGTGCCGACTATGGTGGACTGGCCTAACCGTTATGGATTTAAGGGGAGAGATTGTGATACCCCGTATTGAGTGAGTATAGGGAGGTGGTGAATGAGATCTCACATTACTTAGGTTTAAGAAGTTCTTGCTCTCTATAATTATTCCAAAAGGCTCCAATTGTAAAATTTTCTACTCTTTTTGGATTATAGGTCCAGATGTGGCTTTGGCTTTCTTTGGGTCGTTACACACTATGAGATCTGTTGCTCCTATAACAACCTATTTTCTTCAAGCTTTAACCTAGAAGTCAAGCCAAGGTTCACAGAAGGTGCTGTCAGTCCTCTATTCTCAAATCCCAGGCCAAAAGAATTATGGAAAAATGATTGGAACTCACTTTCACAATTGTTGCACCATTGTGACAAGAAAATCCATTTGCTTTTCCACAGTTTTTTCTTCTAAACTCCCTCAGAAACAGATCTGCATGTTTTTTTAGTAATTATGTCCAGGTTTGAAGTCCTTGTTGCAAATCCTAAACTACACCCTTTCCCTCTTGCTATTGCTATAAGAGGTAGGAAAATTAGTGATTTTTATCAGCTTCTCTTCAATCCCTTTAAAAACAAACTGAGATTTCTGTCCCATTGAATCTGTCCAGGTCTATTGCTATTTCCATTGCGCTAAATCAAACCCTAAAAGAGAATACTAGAGACTGCAAATTACTGTGCAACCTCTAGTTTGTTTTATAAGTGTGCAACCTCTAGTTAAGTTAAGGTGAGTCTTTCTTCAAGATTCCATAAAAATTCAAGGTTCTGTTATGAATCTGGTTACTACTTAGTATTATGAATCTGATTACTACTTAATGTTCTATGTTTTGTGGAACCTAAAAAAGCCACGAGAGTGTGCTAGAACTTAATTCTTATGCATGTAATTCAAGTGGGCAGATTCTTTTACTTAGCTCTTCCCTTAGTGCATAGCTAAGTGTTGAAGTTTCGTGAAGCTAAGGAAGCAAGGATCATGCCCTTGATGTTCAAAGTTAAAATGCTGTTCTGAAATGAATTTCAAGTTATATGATATGATACTAGTCTTTTCCTGTAAGCCCCTTCTTATGATCTATTATGTGATATGTTATGAAAGCAAGGTTTTTGCAAATGCTTTAATGTGATGATCGTGCTATATTATAAGTATTGAATATCTTCATGCTATAAAATTTCAAAGAATGTTTGGGTTATAAAGGCCTAGGCAACCAGGCAACCATCAATGTATGGTCTGTGGAGATTGGCCTACTCAAGAGCACCACTATTTATCGATTAATTTCTATATCTCAAGTTTGACACAACTCATATTGCAGTGAGATGGAGTCTTGTAACATCCCAATAGAAGGTCCAAATCACATGACCTATACTCCAAAAGAACTAGTCAATGATACAATTAGAATCCCATTGGAATCTTATAAAGAGCAAGAACTTCTCATTCCCAAGCAATGTGGGATCTCATATACCACCTATCCTTATCCTTATCATATGGGGTGTCATAATCTCTCCCTCCTTAAATTCTCGACATCCTCGTTGGGCCAATCCATCGTAAGTGGCACGGCTTAAGTCCTACATTTCTGGTTGGGATAGGCTCTAATACCATTTGTAACGCCCCAATGGAAGACTCAAATCACATGGCCTATACTCCAAAAGGACTAGTCAATGATACCCATTGGAACTTTATAAAAAGTTCTTCCAAGCAATGTGGGATCCGATCTCATACACCACCTATCCTTATTCTTATCATATGGGGTGTCATAACTAGAAATTGTATCCGAGTTTATCCCAACCAGAAATGTGGGACTTGAGCAGTGCCACCTACGATGGATTGGCTCGACGAGGACGTAGGGAATTTAAGAGGGGAAAATTGTGACACCCCATATGATAAGGATAAGGATAGGTGGTGTATGAAATCCCACATTGTTTGGGAAGAAGAAGTTCATGCTTTTTATAAAGTTTCAATGAGGCTCCAATTGTATCATTGACTAGTCATTTTGGAGTATAAGCCACGTGGTTTGGGGCGTTACAAGTCTGGATCCTTATGGCCGCTAACTTTGCCATAGAGTGTAAATGTGTGCTGGCCAAAAGTTTCAAAGAAAAATGTTTTATGATTTTTCTAAAATGTTTTATTGATTCTTTTCAAAGACGCAAGATGTTAACAATTCTTTTTACTATATGATGTGCAATTTACTGCGTATTCAACTCAATTTTATTTTTATGTTATAAAATGTCCCAACGATGAGGATGAGTATGCAGGCCAGAGTCAGTAGAGGAGTCAATGACTTAGTGAAACTATCCTAGGCTATTAGGATTTTTGTTTGAATATGCTGCATTTTTGTTTATTTGTGTTGTCTTCAGTTAGATAGTAAAAATTAGTGAATTTCTTGTGAAGTTGCCCAAGTGGTTTACGGAATGTTATGGGTGTTTCTCGTGATGTGGATGAATTTTTTAATTATAAAGATAAGTAGCGAGGTCTCTAATCCTCTTTGGATTTTCAGCTTTTGTTCTGCCCCTTCCAAATCTGCCAACCTTGAGTTATGAAAACACAATTTGCAGTTTTTAAAAAGTGGTTGTGCTAGTTAAATTGTGAATCTTTATATGATCTTGGAATATGGGTTGCTTTTGATTTGCTTTGCCAGTATTATCATGTTCTTTCAACCTCATCTTTGTGACAATCTCACTGCTGTATTCATTGCGGATTCCCAGTGGATCAAGAAAAAGATTGTAAATATTGCTCCATTGAAGTGGTTGAGCAGATGGTTCCTTTGTTCTAGCGTTTAATCTGTCATCTTAATATCGTATGGAATAATTTTTTTTTTTATAACTAGTGTTGTATGGGATAGTTTTGAAAGTTGGTTGTTTCTGTAGATTTGGTGACTCTTAACAGGAAGCAGTTGCCTTCATTTATTTTTAAGGAGCAGGTTAGTTGAGAGATCCTTTCTCTAAGATGGTTAGAATGTGAGGAATGAAACAAAGAAATGCTACTGAGTTTGTGATTGGTGATGCCAGGGTTATGGAAGACCCCGCCCCTTCTTTGTGGTAATGTACAATTTGTTTTTGATTGGTAAACAAAATTGTATCTAGAATAAGAATAGGTAGGAGCCCAAGTATATGGGACATATATAAGAGTGTCGCCTATGCATGATATTCTAGTGATACAAGAAACTCATGAAAGTTCATTCCATTTAATTCAATGACAATCGAATGGAGCGAGGTATATTCAAAAAGAGAGTTCTAAGATGATCCATTGACCGCTCACAATCTTCAAAACTTCTTTCATTCCTCTCCCTCCAAAGACACCGCAATAGGCAGAATGGGACCGTCTTCCAGATTGCTGCAATATGTAATTACCCCGAACACCTCTCCGGTCTCCAAGATGCTAGGAGATTGATCAACCTTCTTGGCATTACCCAAGCTAGTCCCATAATTCACAACTGTTTTTTATAAGTTAATTCACAACTTTGATTAGAGAAAAAAGGAAGCTCAGCAAAAAAAAAGAAAAAAACTGTTGTAGGTCAGGGAGGGAGTATAGTGAGAATAAATATGGCAGAACCTTGGTTACAAGAGAATATGGGCTTTAGACTGTAAATGGTTAAATTGGATCTGTTTAGCCGACTCAGGTAGTGGATTGTGAAAAACTTCAACAACTTTTATACCACAACATGAATTAGAAGTGTTTCCATCCAGTGGTTAATCATCATTTTCTTTTCTGGAATTGCTTGCTGTCTGTCCCGGATTAGGCTGGAGGCTGATCATGGAAAAGCAATGGCCATGTTTGGTTTGCTGATTTTGTGAAAATTGCGCATTTTTGAGAAATATTGTTTATTGGGTTTTGTTAAGGGAGAGAAAATCTTGAATGAAAAGTTTGTTTGAAATATGTCTTGTATTGGGGTTTGTGAAAGTGGTGATAGATCATAGAGTTGAAAAGTTTGAATATAATTTTTTAAGAGTGGTTTTTGTTTTGATTTTTGTAAAAAGTTGTTTTGGTTTTTTTTAATGTGTAATGATTGGATGAAAAGTTGAAATAGTGTTTTTTTTAAGATTTGAACATGCTTGGTTTGATTTTGGATTTTCTTTTTTGTAAGAATTGGCATGCCAAACACGGGCAATGGTTTTTTTTTCTTCTGCTTTCATTACAGTGTACCTCATGCCTGTGCTCTCATATTAGGTTTTGGTTTATTGATTACAGTAAATCTCACCATTCGAAAGAGGGAAAAAGAAGAGGATCAATCAAACCTTTTTCCTAAAGTTGATTCTGCAAGTCACATCATATTACATCAGTGATTATTTTATACAAATTTAGCTGTCATTTGTTATATCATTTAAATGCATAACCATCTTGAGAGTGGTACTTTCCGCTAATGCAGATACCACTAATTGCATATGCAGTAAAATTGAATTGTATGGATATTGCAAAAGCTAACTGAATGAAGGTTTTTCAAGAAACCTTTTGAGAGTGCTTGTATGTGTGCTGTAAACAAATAGATTGTTAGGTTTCTTATCTCCTTTGAGGAAAATTATGGCTTTAAATAGATGGTGGAGGTGTGTCTTTTGTGGTACAGGTGAAAACATGGGCGAAACTGTTGAATACTTTCTGCATAAATGGGAAACTTGAGCTGGAACTCCTTTACAAAGTTCAGATGCAATGCTATGAGGATACTAAGCTCATGAAGCTGTTCCCTGAGATTGTGAGGTCTCTCTATGACCAGGATGTGCTTGCAGAAGACACCATTCTGCACTGGTTCCGTAAAGGAACAAACCCAAAGGGCAGGTATGCAAGTTATTTAATTTCCACTGTCAGGATATTTGAAATGCGGGACATTGAGTTTTTTCTAGTTAATGGTAGTTTGCCGGAGATTGGCTCCCCATTATGTCAACTCAAGATATATTTTTATTGTGGTCCCGGAGGTTTCGTTTGTTTTTCCAAATGAGATAAGTTGAGATTAAAGTTAAAAGTTGAATAAAATATTGTTAGAATATATTTTTTAATATTATTTTTGTTTTGAGATTTGAAAAAATAGAATTGTTTATTTTATTTTGTATGAGAATTTGAGAAAGTTGTAATAATTGGATGAAATGAGATGAGTTGAAAGGAGCTGTGAAAACAAACGAGGCTGCAGAATTTGATATAATGGGTCATTTCTAGTACGCCATGAAAACACATTTTTTGTTGGGACAATGTGCCGTTGGGTGTTTGATGTGCATTCTGATTCCTTCTGCATATATTTCATTTTTCTTGCAACTAACTTTGTGTTGGAAAATGCAACAGACAAACATTTGTGAAGGCCCTGGAACCCTTTGTGAATTGGCTGGAGGAGGCCGAAGAAGAGGAATAGGTGAAGCCACTGATGCTGCAAATGTGGGTGCTTTTATCCTACCATCTAATTTCTGAGATATGAACTCATAAATTATGTTTTTTTTCTATGTCATTGTACTTTGGTGTGCCGGTTGAAGATAATGGTTTACTACTCTTAATAAACAATTAAACTTGGTTCTAACTCGTCATAGTCCTATATTATGAGTATCTTAGATCAATAATAGTAAAATAGTTTGTGAAATAGTAGTGAAGTAGTCTGAGAATATCTGTGAACAGTTCAATTTTCAAAGACATGCTTTATTTTTTTACCAAGAGTGATATCTGAGAATATCGTTTTTTTATAAAATGATAAACAATAATATTTTAAAAAGAAGGATATTTTTGTAAAATATTTTATAAAATTAATATTATTTTATAAAAATATTCTTATTTTATAATATGTTGTGAAAAGTATTGTGAATTTATCACTACTCTTAAAAATGGTTGCCCCCCTTCAATTTGGTGCTTCTGCTTTGTTCCTAGCGCTCTTACCAACGCCGTTCCGTCCGCTTCTTGTTAAGGTATTGATAGAAGCTGTTAAAAAGAAAATTATAACGTTCTTTTTGTAAGACTTTTTTATTGAACAAGTATCTCTAAAAAATTGGCCAAGAATTGGCAACGTTTCGTTTTGAATTCCCTCTCCCACCATGTAAAAAATAAAATAAATTTGTAAAGTCTGCCTAAAAATTGAAGAAATACATACAAAATGAAAAAGTAAAAAGAATAAAATTAAAATATCATAAGAAATTAAATTAAAAAATAGAAGAATTTAAAAAAGAATAATAGAGAAAATTTTTTATTATTAGTAAATGTTTAAATTACATAATTAGTCGTAAAATTATTAGTAAATGTTCATTGTGGGGAGAAGATTCTCCATGTGGTTGTGGCTGTCACTTGTAGGTTCTTTAAAATAATTAGTCGTAAAATTATTTAAATTTTATGCCAATATGTCCTTTTGGCAGAATAGGTAGGTATTTTCGCCGCCTCGGCAATTCTAGTGGCATTCCTTTGCATGTTCACTTCCACGATCTCAGTCCTTTGCTAGGGCTCTAATGACCATAAAAGAGCCTAATAAGAGCACTGTTCAATGTTCAAGTAGAAGAGTGTCTTCAGAAGCTTGTAAACCTGGCCGCATACCACCCACTATTATGCTCCAAAATTCACTTTTTTGAGACAAAACTCGACCAATGTCTCTTTGTCGATAATTGCCAAGTCATTGGAGTCATATTAATTTCTCAAATGGGACAATGTGTAAAAGTAACAATACATCAACATAACAAAAAATATCGGTCCAATAAACTTAACTGATCATATCCTTGAAGGAAAAAACTACTTTGCCTTCCAAGTTATATACCACTCCACTTGACTGCTCGGTAAAAATTTTTATTTTTTTTTTATTTTTACTTAGTGATTAAGAAATTGATTTTAACTGTATTTGTGTATTTTTTTTTATATTTTTAAAAATATTTAAATATATTAAAAAAATATGAATAGAAAAAAAAAAAATTGAAAACTAACTAGCGGTCAAGTAAAGTGGGTTACTCTAGGCGGCAGAGTAGCCTGACTCATCCTTGAACAACCATAGTTTGTGTACAGATAAAATAGGACTAACCTCTCTAGAGACTAGAGTCTAGGGTCATTCTCAGCCGCGCCAAAATTTATTTAATTGATGGATATAGCTGGTATAGGCTCTTCTCCATCAAGAGGGTTCTGATCTATGGCATCGTCTCCGACATTAGGCACATGTTCTTACTCAACTAGAACCTACAACTATTTTATAATCAATTATTCTATTAAAAATAATTTTAATTTCGCCTCCGTTGAAATAGAGTTGTAAAAAAGTTGTTAGTTTATCATTTTTCAAAGTATAATGAATAAGTCCTGACCACCCACTACTACTCTTTGAGCTTGACTCGCTTAGAGCATTAGCATTGGTTTATGCATATGCATATACAAAATTACCTCTTTTGCATATCCACTTTACCATTTAAGCAAAATTTTTACATTGGCTTATGCATATTTGAGAAAAAATAATAATAAAATATTATTATTTTATTATTATTACTTTTTTGCTAAAATCCATTTTTTTATATATATTTTGCAATTAACATCCACTACATACATTTGACATTAATAATACAAATATAATAATAAAAAATATAATTTTTTAATAATAATATATTAAAAATATAATAAAATGAAAAAAAAAATATAATATATTATAATAATAAAATGAATGTGCAAGTGAATGTTTGTTTTGTTGTTGAATGAGTGAGAAAATGAAAGGATTGTGTGAGAGAGTGAGAGGAGAGAGAAATAATTATTTAAATATGATTTGTAGGGTGAATAGTAGTTATCCAAATTTGGATAAGTACTATTCATAGGTAGCTAAATATTTGGATATGCATAAGCCAATGTGGAAGATTTTAGGGTCATATTATGCAAATTTGACTTTGCATATGCATATGCATAGACCAATGTTAATGCTCTTACATCCCTACTTAAGACCGTAAGGGTGGCAGCTTGTTTTTCTGGGGAAGGGAAAGATGGCGAATGAGATCCATGCAAGCCAGAATCAGTGTGTATAAATTGCACGCATATCGTTTGAGGACGTGATTCAGGAGTTAAGAGGGCTGGATGGAGCCTGGAGTCGGTAACAGAGAGAAGGTGTGGGGCAGGAAATCAACTTCCCCAATTCCCTCATGTCAACTTGATATGGATACCCAGCCGGGAAAGACCAATAATCCAAGAAGAAAGAACAATTAGAATGTGGTAGGGAATTCAGGTTTTTCGGCCACAGTAGATTACGTAGAAATGTTAGGCCAACCAACCTCACGGCCTCCTACTGCCACCAGCCTTTCATGTCTTACGATTTGCTCTTTCCTGCCACTCATTTAAACCCCACCCACAACTGTCACATTAGTATGATTGGTTCTTTCCATCTGTTTTGTGTATCAAATTTGCACTTGAAAAGTGTCTTTTTGGCCGACTGATTCAAGGCACAAACAAAGAAAGAAAGAAAATATCTTTCCCAGCAAATGCATCGAGTAAAACAACATGGCATTGGCATGAGCTATGCTGCATGTCTACATCAGAACATGATCCAAGAAGGCATCTCGAACAGCAGACCACTCAAGTCGCACTAAAAAGAGGATGCCACAGAATTATTATCAACATTACAATCACAAACAAATCATTGTATTGTTATAAAAAAAAAAATTGAAAGAAAAATGGCGTATAGATGGATTTTTAACAAAATTCCAATTCCACCCAAAAGAGACGGATGAAACTTTAACCAGACGCGCTAATATAGCCGGGCCCACCTCTCCGGATGTAACATCAATGACCCTACAAATCTTTTTACCTTTCTGTAGAAAATTAAAAACTAAACAATAACAAGGAAAAAAGGTCACCATCTTCAAAGACAAAGGTAGTCATCTTCCTTCTCTTCCTTTCCTGGCACAAACCTAGGCAGATTCGATAACGTGTTTTACACAAGACACTCCCAGAGCAGACCACTCTTTTCCAGCGCCTATATGTATTTCTTCCTCCTTTAGGCTTTTAAGGCCTTTTCATTGCATCCTTTTCCAGAGTTTCATTGCCAGTTTGGATTGTTCCTATACAGTCCGAAGTTGTTGGGTTGGAGAGCTCCTCTTTCTCACTGCAAGCCTCAGCCTGATCCACAAAAGTAAGCTGCTCTTTCAACTTGGTATTAGAAGCAGCAGACGTCCTGTTTGTGTCGAGGAAGAGGCAAACTACAGCACAGTCATCGATTTTAGAAGTTGGATACCTATATCTCCAAGCTCGAATTGCTGACTCAACAAGGAACTGAGCCGCAGAGGAACGTGCTGGGGCCGATGCAACAATGTCTACCACTTCTTTGTTCGATAGCACATCCCAAATCTGCAGCAAAAATGTAAAGCAAAAATAGTTTTGTTCACAACTACAGAATGAGTAATATCACACAGAAAAAGAAACAATATGGTTTTGTTATCTGCCTTTGGTTGGCTATCCTTACCCCATCTGTAGCCAAGACGATAAATTCATCCTTCTCGGTGATGTGCCTATGAGATATATCGGGCACAGAGATCAGACCAAAATCTTTTAGGCAGAAATCTCCAAATGCACGAGCCATGGCAAGGCCAGGGGAGTTATTATTTGGCAGCCAGACACGAGCAACCTCAGGTTCATTCTGAAGAGCAAAAACACGCCCTCTGCACTTCCGGATTCTATCAGCTTCCTCTGTAAAGGAAAATAAAAACAGAAAGACTTTAGCAAGAAGTTGACAAAAAAGAAAAAGTGGATAAACAAATGTGATAGTAAAAAGAAGCAACCAAGCAAGACTACAATGGATTGCAAGCGAGTTTCTTTTGTATTTCCAATTCATGAATAAAGGTAAATGGAAACACTTAATCTATACATCAAGGAAGTCTGCTACCTAGAAAACCAATGAGTTTGCTTAATTCATTGACACTATGTCATCATCCAAGCCCAATGCCGGCTGTTTTTCTCTTGCCAAACAACCACACAATACCACTGCACCAATCCAACTAGCTAATATATCTTACTAATTAAAGGAATTTTGGATTTTCTGCCACCTGCTCCGAGCCCAAGCTTTAGGCCACTCACTGGTCTGATTCACACATTTAAGATTTTACGCCATTAGGTCCATTACATACATCACTAGTGTAGTCAACACGAGGAATAATGCTAAATTTTCTCTTTGCCTTCTATAGAATAGATCTTTGCCATGTGCATCAACATCCTTCACTACTCCTAACAAATTCTACTTCGCCTACTATTTCCTTCATCTGTTATGACAGGCCTAATATAAGTACTTCATTGCCCTTGCCAATTGCACCAAACATGTACTGCTAGAAAATGACAGATGTGAACAATGTCATTTAAGAATTATGTGTAAACATGGCAACAAGGTTTAGGAATATGTCAACTGAGCAAGTGTGTAAACATTTTAATAATTTATTCTTCCATAACATGCCGGGATACTTCCTGTTACTAAAGCATAACCTTATTTTAATTCCACGCAAACTCCAAATTCCATAACCTTATTTTATAGAAAATGTACTTGACTATTCGGAATTACTCTCAGACCCAGAGAAGAGAAGTCAAGTTTTTAAAATGATAAACATTCAATTAAGGCCTAGTCCATAGCTAAACCTAACTGTCCTATGGTACGTATTGGAGACTCTGAAATATTGCAGTGAGAAAGGAAGGAAATATGTTAGGTAGAGCTTTGTCAATGAGACCCTATGTGTAAATATAATATAGGAGAAATGTCATTCTGCACCTCCAAAGTACCACCCGTTTTTCTAATCGTACTCCAGACTACCAAGAGCATCAATGCTGTACCCTAAACTACCATTTGTTTTTCAATTTACACCCCACCATCCAATTGATTGAAATATAATGGAACCTAATGGGTTTTCTAAAGCACGCTCAAAAAATTCAATCAAACTACCCTTCATTTATGAAAAAAATAAAATAAAAATTCAATTAATTAAGATTAGTTAAAACCTAAATCTTAGAAAAAGATCAGGCCAACATCTTTCCCACAATAAAATATTGTTTCAAAATAAAAAAGAAAACAAAAATAAAGGCTAAAGAATTTAAGTCCGCTCTCTCCCCATCCAAAAGAATGAAAGCCCCTTGGCAGCTGCAATTGCTTTAGCTCAATATCACTACAATATCTAGGAGAGTAAGGGGTTGTTTGGGAGATGGGGTGGTTTTTAATCTCATCCCATCTCATCTCGTCTCATTTCCTTCCCAAATATCATTCAAACACAAACACACAAAAAATTCAGCTTTTTCAAATTCCAAAACAAAATTAATATTAAAAAGTTATATTCTAATAATATTTTAACTTTATAATATTTTTATTCAAATTTCTCTCGCATTTCCCAAAACCCCATAAAACATCATAATTCAAACCATTTAACTACTATTCATAGATTTCTCATCTTATCTCATTCCCCAAGCATCCCCTAACCCACAATGCACCCTTAATAGAGATAAACTTTTGGTCTATGCCTAAGAGATACATTCCTTGTGTCTAGGTATTCAACATTGATTAAAAGTAGTAGAGAAGAACTTATTGCAGAGAGAGAGAGAGAGAGAGACCTGGAAGACTTGGTTTGAGATCCACAGTCAACTGAACTGCAACTAGAGAATGATCTTTGTCTCTCATACCCAATACTGCTCTGGAGTCCCCAACATTTCCAATGACAAGATCCTGACCCTAAAATAGCAGCCAATGGATATTCGAGCATTAAGAATATATCACAAAATACAGATTTAATTTAAATATTTTAACTGCTATGAGAGAATAACCTGCTTAACCAGAGTCACCGCTGTTGTCCCGCTACAGAAGCAATCAATATGTGGGTGCATTCTCAGTTCCCTGTCCATGGCTCTGAAAGCTTTCAGAAATGAATCCTTGAGAATCTGAAAGATCTCAGGATGCTTTTCTGCTTCTTGAAGATCAACAGAGACCCTAGAGTCTTCACCACCAGATATGAAGTGAGTATCTTCTGAGTTCATGCTTCCAGCAGTATTAAGGCTGATCTCTTTGAGAACATCTTCACCAGTCATGTTCACTTCCAAGTTGGCACTTAGTTTCAGAGGTAGTGAATCTCTCACTCTCTTTGCAACAATGTGACCATACCGACCATGGCCATCAAAAACACCACAAAAAAATGTGTCTATTCTGGAACCATAATTCTGAAAATTGCAGTCTAAAAAAAGTTGGTGAATGAAAATCTAGCAAGCAAACAAAGATATTAATACTGCTACCAATTTTGGATACAAAAGGAAGATGAATGATTTCATATAACGTAGCTAAGTATTTTTTCTGATCAGTTACTTAAAAAAAAATTATTTTTTCTGATCAGTGATCTTTTCGTATCCAATTTTATGGAGCTATTATTTTCCATGATGTTTGTTCAAAAGTAAACACATTTTAGTGCATATTTACTGAACTCAATATATTATGTTACTGCATATGTAAGAAAAAAAATCTAGATGAGTTGAAACATCTGCTTTCCTTTTCATTCATTGCTTCCTTTTTGTTCCTTCTATATTGTTCTCTGGTCCTTTGATTATATTATTATCCTACAATTAAGATCATCTTATGCAATTAGCTCATTAAATTATATTCTTTGTAAGGAATATAAAAATTGACAGAGTAGCTCCCTTTAATAAGTAATAAAAATTTCCATTACGGCAACCTTCAATTTTTTGAAATGAAGTTGAGTCAAATCTCTTATTCCTCACCTCATACACGGCGGACCCATGATGAGAAACATCAAACAAAAGAAGATTTCAATTTTCCAGCATAGAAGTGTGATATGGTGAGGAAACTGAAAGACGGGATAATATCCTGGAAAAAAGAAAATTACAGGATATGCAGACAGTTCATAGGAGAGTACTTTTCAAGAACCAGGGGAGAATTTCCTCTAGCTGAATGTATCTGAGGTGAAGGCAAATTAACAGATAAGATGAGAGTTGAAGAATTGAAGAAGTAGATTATGCATCTTGAAATGAGATTAATAAATTAGCACCAAAGATACAGATATTTATACTAAAGTTCCATTTGCTAGAGAAAGCAGAGAAAGCAATTGTAAATGGAACAAAATAAATATTATTCTTCAATTAAAAAAAAGTTGTTAATAGTTTTCTTGCTATGCCACTAAAAAACAATATTGACCAAAAAGAATTTATAGCATGTGAAGATGAGGAAGAGCTCACCTCCCAAACAATCATGGCATCCTGGTTGGTCCCTTTCTTGCCTTGTTTAGTAAACAAAGACGCCACTTCACTAGACCCATTTAAGAACATCCTCCCTGGAATTCTATGCAACGGTTCATCCCTCCGATGCTCAAAGGAAGATTTCCGAGAGCCTGGCCTTTTGTTTAAGATCTTTCGCTTCCTGACTCCTGCAGGGGATAATGGCGAATCAGGGAGTGGGCTCCCGCTTTCGGCAGACAAGCAGGACCCCATTCGGAGGGCTCTGACTATATTTAAGATGCATTCCAGAGGAGCTGAAGAATCACAACCCCTATTCTCAATTGACGGAGCCGTCAGAAACATTTAGTGGAATCCTACAAACCTTTCTAATTTGTAGATAAAAATCCACTGATTCAACTTTTAACCTCTCGAATTCAGCAAATCGAATAGAACCCTTGTGAATTCACAGCCTAATTATCAGATTAAGGCGTCAATTCGCCCTTTATTCTCTTGGATCACAATCTACCAGAAAATTGGCGCAGACCCTTTTGAACTCAAGGCCCCCTGAAGTAAAGCTTCTGAGGTCTGCCCCCAATCCCAGGAAAAAAAAAAAACAGAAATCAGCGAGAACCAAAATCGCCATAATTGCTCAGATACCAATAGAAGGTACTTCTTGTAATCGACTCGGGGCTGGAGCACCAAAAATAAATAAATAAATTCGACCTTTTTACTATTATTTGACCACAAAGATACCGGAAAGCTAAAAAGAGCATATAGCCCAAAAGAAAGCCAAGTAGTAAGATTTATTGCAGATATAACTTTTTTCCGTATCCAATGGACCAATATGCAACAAATACCTCTTCCAACACAACCCCTCAGTCTTCACATACCCATAGATAGGGCTGTGCAAAAAACGTTAAAACCCGGCCCGTACGCGCGACCCGACCCGACCCGACCAAAAAGCGGGTTGAAGTAAGTTGCGGGTCGAACCCGCTAAAACCGAGATTATCAGAAATCTTAGAATAAACTCGAGTCATTTGACCATTTGAACCCATAGAACTCTCCAGAAACATTTTCTCACCCTTTCCTATCTGCCAAACAACCATCTATTCCCATGGCCTTACTTCAGATCTTCTCTTCTTTCAAGTACTCCGACAGCCTCACCATCGTGGCCATTTCGTTATGCACTGTCATAGTATGTGAGGCTATCTCCTGGCCCCTCATCTATTGCATAAACTCCTACAAGTCGAGGTCCTCAATTGACAAGGCTGCCAAGAAGCTGGAGACGATGAAAACCGAGAGTCTCAAGGAGTCAAGCCGTGACCTCTCCCTTTTCAAGTTCAAGTCCGGCGTCGTTGTCGCCCTTGTCCTCTTCGTCTTCTTTGGTCTTAGGGTTTTCACCACCAAGCAGCGCCAGCTCCGGCCTCTTCCCCATGCCAGATCCCAAAACCAATTGATCTGGTTCACTGCTACTCTTCCTTTAAATTCACATTATGATTGTTATGTTCTAGATCATAGGAGTAAGGTTTTGCTCAAATTGTATAGGGATAGTGGGATTTGTAATTTTTGCCTGATTTTGCATTTATCCATGGATTTTTGAGAAAATGGGCTCTGTTTGTATTGGATGATGCTGGGTTTTGATCGGATTGTATAGAGATAGTGAAATTTGTAAGGTGTTTTTTTGGATCTGTTTGTACACGATTTGGGTTCCCATTATCGGCTTCCAATCTCAGATCGGGTCGGCCCATATCGGTTTCGTTTGTTCTTGAGGCGGGTCGGGTCGGGTCGGGGCCATTTATGAGACGGGTTTGTCGGGTTGCAGCCCTACCCATAGATCCAAAATGAATCACCAAGCCGTCTAACATAATCTCACAACTTTAACCAATATGAAACCAAGCACTTCAACCAATGATTTTCAATCAGATCAAACTCAAGATAACATAAATGAAAGCCAAAACCAATCAGAATCGGCACAAACCAAGGTAGTCGCCGCACATAATGCCAACTTTTAGGAGAGAGCAAGCGTAGAGAATACTCTCAGGACCCACAAACTCACTCAAATCTCTACTCATAACTATTCACAAATATTTTCAACACTTTTAGATATTTTCACTATCCAAACGCTGCGTTTTGGACATTAGCTCAGTTTAGTTGAGCTTATTTATGAATAGTGATGAGTGAAATAGTGGAGGGAGTTATGTTAACTCATGTAAACTAAATTTAAAATGTGTTTGAATATTAAGATGAATTTAGTATTTTTTATGAAAATTTGAAAAATGATGTAGGTCCTACTTGTAAGGAAGTGTTGAGTTAAGATAAATTTAATAATTTGAGAATTAGATGTTTGAATATTAGATTCAATTTAAAATTAGATTGAAATAGAATTAAATGAACAAGGAGACGGTAAAATGAACGTTTCAATTGTAGAAAAATCACAACCACTGAGGCGTGAGATCTTTCATAACAAGATAGAGACTTTATTATTTGTCAAAATCCTCAAAATGAAAAATCTGTCAAAATCTGGTGGTCTTCCTTTTGCTCAATCCTCAAAATCCAAAGATCTCAAACTCTTCATAGAAAATCTTGGTTTTGTTGATTTAGGCTTTTCGGGTCCTAAATACACATGGACCAATAATAGATCTGGTCCTCACCTGATTAAGGAGAGACTAAATAGAGGTATTGCTAATACCTCTTGGATTGACATGTTTCCCCCACGCCATCCTTACTATCCTCGCCAAGGTCACATCAAATCATGCTCTCATTCTTTTGGACACTGCAAAAAGAAATACCTCTCCCAAATCCTTTAAATTTAAAGAATTCTGGCTTCGTGATCATTCTATATTCAAAATTATTAAAGAAGCCTGGAATTCTCACTTTATGGGAACCCTCTCTTTCATTTTATCAAGGAAATTAAAAAAACACTAAGAAAGCAAAGTTCGGAATCAAACAACTTTTGGTCATATCCAGACTAATCTAAAAGCCTTGATGTCTAATCTCTTATCCCTGCAAGATCAAAATGCTCATCCCTCTTCTAGCTCTTCAGAAGCCGAAACTAAAGAAAAAATTAATGAGTTGCTTCTCAGGGAGGAATGGAGACAAAAATCCAGAATAACTTGGCTGACAACCACTGATCTAAATAGAAAATTCTTCCATGCTTCAACCTCTATCAGACAGAGAATGAATAGTATTGATTGTCTCAAGTTAGGAAGAAACAATTGGACGGCGGATCATAACATAATCTCATCCAAGCTTCAAGAACACTTCCAAGCTATTTTCTCTTCCACTTACTCTACATCCCCAGTAGACATGGATTCTCTTTTTCCAAGGAAAATTTCTGATCAAGAAAATGATCTGATTTGCAAAATTCCAACTGAGGATGAAATTGCTTCCATTGTTAAAAATCTTCCTTCTACCAAGGCTCTCAGCCCGGATGGTTTCACAGATCTCTTTTACAAAACCTTTGGGGAAGTCATTAAATTGGATCTGATTGCCGCCGTTAGGAGTTTTTTGGTCCATGAGAAATTGTTAAAGGAACTCAATCTATCAACTTAGTTCTGATTCCAAAAGTTGGCAATCCAAATGATATCAATCAATTCAGACCCATAAGCCTATCCAATGTTTACTATAAAATTATAGTAAAAACTCTTGCAAATAAGCTTAAATCCATACTCCCCAACATCATCTCTCCGTGCCAATCTGCCTTCTTACCTAGGCGTCTTATCCAAGATAATACTATTTTAACCCAAGAGATATTCCATTGTATGAAAAAAAAAAAAAGAAGGGGAAGAATAGGTCAAATGGCCATTAAAATCGATATGGCTAAGGCTTTTGATTCCATGGAATGTTCCTTTCTCCTAGATATCCTAAAACATGCAAGTTTTAGACAATAATGGATCAATTGGATTAAGGAAGGTATCACCACAGTGACATATTCAATCATCATCATTGGCTCCCAACAAGGCTTCTTTCATCCTTCTAGACGTCTCCGACAAGGGGACCCGCTATCGCCATTTCTCTTCATTCTTGGTACCGAGGTCCTGTCTAGACTCATTACACAAAAAGAACAATCTAGTGGCCTCAAGGGTATTAAGCTCTCAACTGGCGGTCCTAGCATTACGCATCTTCTTTTTGCTGATGATTTGTTTATGTTTGGGTCAACATCTGCTAATAATGCTAAAAAATTCTCTGATTGCCTAAAGACTTACAAACAATGGTCTGGTCAAAGCATCAATGTAACCAAATCATTTCTCCATTTTAGCAAAAATGTCTCCCTTGGATCCATCAATGATGTTAAAACCTTCTTCAATTTTAGAATCTCCCTCCCTAATTCCAGATATCTTGGGCTACCCCTCTCCAATGGAGCTGATAGGAAAAAGTTTTTTGAGGATTTAATGGAGAAAGTTCAAAACAGGCTCTAGGGTTGGAAATCTAAGATTCTTTCTCAAGCTGCAAAAACAGTTCTCATAAGTGCAGTTGCAAGCTCCATTCCTTCGTATGTGATGTCTTCCACTTTGGTCCCCAAAGCAATAACAAAGAATCTTGATTCCCTTTTCCGAAGATTCTGGTGGGGATTTGAAGATAGAGAGAAGAATAAATTCACCCTTAAATCCTGGAGTTCTATATGCATTCCTAAATCACTAGGAGGTCTTGGAATTAGACTTATGTCTCCTTTCAATTCTGCCCTGGTTTCAAAAAATATTTGGTCTCTTCTTAGTGGACCAAATAGTCTTTGGAAAGAGGCCATCTCAAAAAAATATCTTGGTTTAAAAAATTTCTTGGAAGTTTCTCCTAAAGCTTCTGACTCCTAGTTCTGAAAAAATTTGCTTAAAATGAGAGAATTCCTGAGATCTAGCATTTGCTATCAAATCAATAATGGGAGTTCTATCAAGGTTTGGACTGATCCCTGGATCCCTACCATTCATAACTTTATCCCTGATCCAAACCCTGACAACAATCTTGAGCCTGACCTTAATATGCATGTTTCAGAACTCATACTAGAGGAACCAAGACGTTGGAATGTTCTTCTCCTCAATATTCTCTTCTCAAGATATTCTTCTAGAGAAATCCAAAAAGTCCCACTGGCCAATCATAATTTTCAGAATGTTCAAGATAAGATCAATTGGACTCATCACTCTTCTGGAAAATTCTCTGTTAAATCAGCTTACGCTGCCCTTGCCAAGGAAAATAACCCTCCCAATTCCAACAATCAGACCCTCAATTGGAAGATTTTATGGAAAATGAAAGTGCAGGATAGATTGAAATTATTTTTCTAGAAAACAAGCCATGATATCCTTCCTACCAAAATAAAGATCAACAATGTCTTGCACCTCACTGAAGATCAAATTCTCTGTCTGTTACGCAACACCGAACCAGAAGATACCTCCCACCTCTTCCTAAATTGCTTTTACTCAAGAATTTTGTGGAGGCATTCTAAATGGCCAATTGATATTTTTTTCTTTCTCAAGACAGCCAATTCTGACTTGGCTAAAAAACATTCTCAATCGTTCAGACGTCCTTAAAATCCCTAAGGAAGAATGTCACTCATTTCAAATTTTTGCTCTCACAGCTATGGATATTATATGGTTTATTAGAAATAAGAAAATCCATAATCAGGTTCCCTCCTCTCCACCACCTTTTTCCTTCATAGAGTATGTTTTCTCCATTTTCAATCAACACTTAGCTGCTTGGGTTATTATTAAAGATCAATCACCAAAAATGGAACTAAGGCATCATCCAGTAGGCTATTTCCTTACCAGATTTGATGTTGCAGTTCGGGTCCAAGGCTCTATCATAACAGCTATTTGCTGGAATGATTCAGGAGAAGCTATCTTTGCAATTACTGATTTCATATGCAGTGTGAGTCCAAATTTAGGAGAAGCCAAGGCAGCCTTGATGGCAGTTACTGAAGCAAAAAGATTGGGTCTGCAAAAAATACTATTGGAAGGGGATTCAAGCACCACCATCGAGGCAATATCCAATCCTATTGTTGTACAAGTCTAGACTATGATTCCAATCACGGGCGACATCAAACATCATCTCACTTTTTTCAAAGAATGGAAAGCTAGGAAAATACATCGTTCATTAAATTTATGTGTGCACGACTTGGCGCAATGGGCAGCGACGACGCAAGCCTACAACAACATCCCTTTAATCCAAATTTCCCCTTCTCTGCTGTCTTTTCATAGTGGAAAAGATCCACCTCTGTATAATTAAGTTTCTGTCAGACAACTTATGATATACTAGTTTTCTGTCTTCATCTATAAAAGAGTAGTCTTCTTGCGAAAAAAAAAAAAGATAGACTTTTTGTCTTGTTTCTTCCTTGGAGAGATAGAGAGAGAGTTTACCAAGAAAGGAGGAAGGGCTTAGACCCTGCACTCACTTTCAGAAATAACAGACAAGCAAGAAGTATAACTAATAACGCCAAACATGTTTGGGCGGAAAAGTGAAAAATTGTTGCGATAAAAGAATTGTACGAATAACATACCATTTTCAAAAAAATTTATAATTTTTTTTAAAATATTCATTAAATATAAAATATTTTTTAATTTTTAATTTTTAATTTTTTCATATAATCATTACTTAATCATTATTTAAACATAAAATTTAATACAACTTTTCTAAATTTACACAGCACAATACAAATTTTTTAAATTTTAAAATAAAAATTATATTCAAATAATTTCTTAAACAATATTTTTATTGAATTTTTTTTTCTCATTTTTGAAAATCCAATAAAACAACTTACTTAGACCATTTCACTATTATTCTCAAACTATTTAACTATTATTTTCATAATTCTATATGAACATGCTTTCACATAAATGACTTATGTTTTGCATTTATATGTTCATGAATATAATTACGTTCACTTGTTTTAAATGTGTATTGATACGAGAGTGCTATCATAACATTTGTTGAACTGTGAATTGTACCATAAAAGAAATACATGCACGTGATTCTCAACCAGACATGCAGTCAAAAATGATTTTTCATGAATTAAATTCTTGAAAATGACGAGCCAGGAGTCCAAGAAAAAGTTTCATGAAATCAAAATCAACAACACCAAACAATCGGACATGAAATTGCTCTAGTATCAATTAATGCACGAAATTTGAGCATCAATCATACGCAACGAAGTGAGAAAATAGTTGTTGATGTCGTGTTTCGCGGGCCTGGGCAACTCCTCACCCCCGGTACACAAGCTTGATCTTGCACAGTAAAAAACGGAGAGGGGACCTCGAGGTCCGTTAATCCTCCGAAGCTTGAGTCAGTACTTGGAGAGGTAAGGCTCGAGAGAGAGAATAAAATTATGAACAAAGAGAGAAAGAGAGAGAGAGTATGTCTTTCATTACCCCTTTCGTTGTTGGGTTGCCCCTTATCCATAGTTACCATTTAGGATCCCCTGTGGTTGGATTTCATGTCGCGCAAGAAAATTTGTCCCGCGGGCTGTGTTATCAGGCAGCTTACGCGTTATTTCCTTACTGAGCAATGATTACGCCCAGCCTTCTCTGTGCACTGTTCTAGTCTTGGGCCACATTCAATGCCGCGCACCCCGTGCTCTGGGAGGCATTAAATGCGACGTGGCCCCTGTTCTGGGCCGCTTTAAATGCGACGTGGCCTTTGTTCTGAGCCAGGTTAAATACGATGTGGCCTCTGTTCGGTGTCCCATCCTTCCGGCGACGTCAGCCACAACCCTCCTTTCTTCTTTCCCTAGTCTTCCCTTGAATACCCAGCCCGACCCGGATCCCCTGCCTTGGTGTTGGTTTAGGCCTTGTCTGGGCTTTGGTGACCGGGTTGGGCCCTATGGCCAGCCCAACCCCTGCAACAAGCCCTTTCTGCTTTCTTGGGCCTAAGGTAATGATTTTCTTCCCATCACAATAGTATACGAACTTTAGTCATATTTATCCAAGTAAGATTTTGAAAGGAATCTTCTAATCTATCCATTCTCATCATTCCTCATGGTTGGCTACGAACCCTCTCCATAGATCTATTTATAATGGTGTCAGCGACCGTCCATTAAGGAATATAAACACTTGGTGTATCATAAAAAATTACAACCTTTCATGGTTTATCTATATATTAGACAAACATCTCATTGAACTGCATTAAGTAACTTAGTATAAAAGGTTATTTAAGTATGAAGCGGCCTGGGGATCTGATGAAGAATGCAAGAAGCTTGTACGTACAAGAGGAATGGATGAAAGGAGAGGCAATGGATGTAAGTGACATTAAAGGATATCCATATGTGTCTTCAACATTGCAGTTGAGCCTTATCAGTATGGAATTAGAAAAGTTGTTCTGATATTGGAAAGGAAATCAAAGAAAAAGCTGAAGCTTTAAAACTAATCAAGCAAGATGATGAAGGGCAACATAATATTGAGGATATTAAGAAGTTGCAAAGGGAGCTAGGGATTTTACTTAAAATGGAGAATGCAAGGTGGAGGCAAAGGGCAAAGGTACACTGGTATAAGTAAGGTGACAGGAATACTCGATTCTTTCATGCATGTGCTACACAAAGAAGGAAGCAGAGTATGATATATACACGTACAAGATAAGGGATTCTAAGGATATTATGAGAGATGATGAGTCAGAAATTGCACAAGCATTTAAAAATCATTTTTTGAGTATCTATTCATCATCAAGACTAAGCGAAGCTGAATTGGAAGCCTGTCTTCAATTTGTAGACATAAGGGTGAAAGAGAATATGAACTCAGAGCTAGTGGCACCTTTCACTTCTACAGTGGTTTATGAAGCTCTTAAATAGATGAGTCCTTTTGAATCTCATGGTCCAGATGGCTTTGGAGTTGGATTCTATCAGGAGCATTGGAGTACTGTGGGGTCCAAGGTATGCATGGTTGTGCTTAATTTTTTAAATGGGGGTATATGCCTTGTACTTTATAAATCACACAAATATTGCTCTGGTTCCTAAGACAAGTACTCCTTTGTCAGTACATGATTATAGGCCAATTTCCTTATGTAATGTTTTATATAAGCTTATAGCAAGACATTGGCAAATAGGCTTAAGAAAGTTTTATCTCCCATTATATCTAGCCCTCAGAGTGCTTCTGTCTCAGGGAGATCCATTACAGATAATGTAATGGCAGCTTTTGAATTATTGCACTCAATGAAGACAAGGCAAAGGGGCAGTGTTGGTAGTTTGGCATTGAAGTTGGATATGTCAAAGGCCTATGACAAAATAGAATGAGAATACTTAGGAAATATAATGATAAGGTCGGGGTTTGCTAAGAACTAGATCAAGATAGTGATGAAGTGTGTGGCATCTGTTTCATATTCTCCAGTTGTGAATGGTAGGCCCGGTGAGAGTTTTAGACCAACAAGAGAGCTAAGACAAGGTGGTCTATTGTCACCTTACCTGTTCATACTATGTGAAGAAAGATTGAGCTTCTGATGGGAACCAAAGTGGGCCTAGTCTTAAAGATCCTTTGCAAGTTCCAGATGAGCCAATCACAAAACAAGAGCAGAAGATCAAGTAAGCAATGCAAGGCTTGGTGCAATCCATTTGAGATGAAGCTAGCAAGAGCCCAAACACTCAAGTTGGGCTTGAAAGAATGAGAATTAGTTTTGATCCACTTGATACAAGCTGTGGAAGACAAGACTTAGAGTTTTTGTTTGGCCCTATTGTTATTGAAGACATTCAAATTGTTAAAAGATTTATTTTATTAGTTTAGAATAAGTGGGTTTGAGGATGCTTGGCCCACATGCCTTGTAGTTTGGTCAATGGCTTATTTGGAAAGTTACTTTTTTATGAACTAGGGTTTCAAGAAGTTACTATAGCTACGTCACTATTCATCCAGGGGCATTTTGGGTAAAAGTGGCCTTGTTTTGGCCTAGGATTTTAATTAGGTTTTTGTTTAAATACTTTTTGTAACCTCATTTTAAGTTTTTAGACAATATTGAATTTTATTTGTGAGTTGAGTTTACTACTCTTGTTCTTGATTGAACTTTTGAACTTATCAAAGGTAAATCACAACTTTTGTGGCGTTCCTCCTTGTAATTTGGGTTCTTGAGACAGGTTTTTCAATGGGTCTAGATTTTAATATAATAGAGGTTCTTGAAACGAGTTCTCATTGGGTCTAGATTCTCCATCCATTGACTTGATTTAGGCTTTTTTTGGTGAGTTTTCAAATTGATTGTGGGTTTAAGGGATTCCATTCCTACGGATTCATATCATTTGGTATTTTGAGCAAGGTTTACAATCAGGTCTGACTCTATCTTTTATTTCTTGCATATTTAATTCTAGGGCTTCATTGTTCTAGAATTCCAAAAAAAAAAGGTGGCCGTCGAATTTCTTCACTATTCTTAGGGCTGCCAAATTTCATTATTCTAGGGTTTATGTTGGCTGAAATCTCTTATTCTAGGGGTTGTTGTATATCACACTTACCCTAGGGTTTTTGAGTTATTGTTAGAGCTTTGTCAATTGCTAATTCTTTTGATTGTGATCAAATCAGTAGGTGAAAAGAAAAAAAAAATCGTCCAAAAAAAAATTTGAAATTTTTTCTTGAGCCTTATCATCAAAGGGCTGCTTTCATCATTCTAGTTGGTATCTTTTCGTATAGTTATTACTCTTTCATTCGTATAATTTTCTTGTTTCTCGTGTCGTTTTTTATTCCTTTCGTGTTTCTTTTGTTCTTGTTTCTTGAACCTAATTACTAGTTAGGATAAAACAAGGTTGAATTGTCTTGATTGAGTTCAATTAGTTCTTAAAGAACTTGAGTGGGAAAACTCTTGAGGTAAAAGGCAAGAGAGTGTGAGACTATTATTGGATAAAAAGCCAATTAAGAATGAAACACGAGTGGAGTGACATTACTTGAGTGTAAACACGTAAGGGAGTGTGTGAGGTTTTTTTTTTTTTTTTTTACCACTAACATTCTTTTGTGCAGCACCTTACAATGTCTCATCGGAGTGGTTCATCACCAAGGGGGAGGGCAGATAACTCATCCTTTGTGTTGCAAGCCATGCAACAATAGTTTGAGCGGTTGAACTTTGTGTTGGTGAAGTGAGGGATATAATGGATCATCAAGAAGCAGCGATTACAAATTTGCAAGGTGTGAGAGATAGGAGGTGACGTGTGCCTAGAGTTGAAAATGAGTATGAGAATGAAGGAGATGATGAGGATGAGTAAGACTTAGTATCTGAAGTTGGGTCGGATAGACATAGAAGCGTTAGGCATGAAAGAGGACTTGAGGGGAACCTAGGGGGTCGGGATGGTGTAGATAGAAACCTTGGGAGCATCAAAACGAAAATTTCATCTTTCCAAAGTAGAACTGACCCTGAGGTTTATTTAGAGTGAGAGAAAAAAATAGAGTTGGTGTTTGATTGTCATAATTACTATGAGGAGAAGAAAGTGAAGTTGGCAGTAATTGAGTTCACTGATTATGCTATTATTTGGTGAGATCAATTAGTGACCAATAGGAGGAGGAATTATGAGAGGCCTATAGAGACGTGGGAAGAGTTGAAAGCTCTCATGAGGTGGAGATTTTTACCTAGCCACTGCTATAGGGACCTTTACCAAAAGCTCCAAAATCTTACACAGGGGTGTAGGAGTGTGGAGGATTACCATAAGGAGATGGAGGTGGCGATGATTCAGGCTAATGTAGAGGAGGACTGGGAGGCCACCATGGCTAGATTTTTTAGTGGTTTGAATAGGGACATAGCCAATGTAATTGAATTGCAGCATTATGTGAAGATAGAGGACATCGTGCACATGGCTATGAAGGTGGAGAGGCAGTTAAAGAGAAAAGGGACAGCAAGATACACTTCGGTTTCTAGCACTACTTAGAAATCAAAGTGGGATATGAATGATCCAGCAAAGTAAAGAGAAAGACCGAACCATCTAAGGGAAAAGATGTGGGAACTAGCAACAAACCCAATGTAGAGTCTCAACCTTCACGGAATAGAGATATTAAATGCTTTAAGTGTTTGGGTTCAGGGCACATCGTTTCCCAATGTCCAAATAGGTGAGTGATGCTTATGCGTGACAATGGGGAGGTGATGACTAAGAGTGAAGATAATAATGATGAGGTGCCCGAGTTGGATGATGTTAGTGATGATGATGGAGTGGTATACCCCGTGACAGGTGAGTCTCTTGTTGCTAGGCGTGCTCTCAATACACACATTAAGGTGGATGATGCAGAACAACAGAGAGAGAACATTTTCCATACTAGATGCCGCGTCAACTAAGGTATGTAGTGTGTTCATTGATGAGGGGAGTTGTATTAATGTGGCTAGCACTACTTTAGTTGAGAAATTGAATTTACCAACATTAAAACACTCTAGACCATACAAATTGTAGTGGATGAATGATTGTGGAGAGGTTAGGGTGGATAGATAAGTGTTAGTTATTTTTTCAATTGGGAAGTATCAGGATGAAGTGCTTTGTGATGTTGTGCCTATGCATGCTGGCCATATTTTGTTGGGGAGGTCGTGGTAGTATGATGGAGGGTGACACATGATGGGTTCAAAAACATGTACAGCTTTGTAAAGGAGGGAAAAACAATCAAGCTTCCTCTTTTAACTCCAAGCCAGGTTTACGAGGACCAATTGAAACTGAAAAGTGATGTTGCTCAAAAAAGAAAGAGTGAAAATGAGAATGATAAAAAAAAAGAGAGAAAATGTGAGTGATAAAAAAAGAAAGAGTGAAAAAGAGATTGAGCAAAAAAGAAAGAGTGAAAAAGAAAGTAGAGAGGTGGCTGAGAGTAAAGAAAAATAAGTGGTGCCACGAGAGAAAAAAGAAAGAGAGTCTGTAGAGAGAAAAGAAAAGACAAAAGTGAGTTTCTATGCAAGAGAGAGTGAGGTTAAGAGGGCTTTCTTAGCAGATCGCCCTATGATTTTTCTTGTCTATAAAGAGTCTTATCTTAATCTTGATGAAACTAACCAGTCTCTTCCTAGTTTGGTTGCTTCTTTGTTGCTGGAGTTTGAGGATGTATTCCCATACGAGATGCCTAATGAGTTGCCACCCATTAGAGGCATTGAGCACCAGATTGATTTTGTGCCCGGAGCTGCTATTCCAAACCGACCAGCCTATAGGAGTAATCCAAAGGAGACAAAAGAGCTTTAGAGGCAAGTTGAGGATTTGATGAGCAAGGGGTACGTGAGGGAGAGCATGAGCCCATGTGCAGTACCAGTGCTACTAGTGCCAAAGAAGGATGGGACGTGGATGATGTGCGTTGATTGCAGGGCGGTCAACAATATCACGGTAAAGTATCGCCATCCCATTCCTGGATTAGATGATATGCTTGATGAATTGCATGGCTCATGTATTTTCAGTAAAACTGATCTTAAAAGTGGGTACCAACAAATTAGAATGAAAGAGGGTGATGAATGGAAAATTGCTTTTAAGACTAAGTTTGGGCTTATGAATGGTTGGTTATGTCATTTGGATTTACAAATGCGCCCAATACTTTTATGAGATTAATGAACCATTTCCTACGTGTTCATAGGCAAGTTTGTGGTTGTGTACTTTGATGATATCCTAGTGTACAACAAAGACTTAAATGAACATATTGAGCATTTGAGATATGTGTTTGATGTGTTGAGATGTGAAAAGTTGTATGCTAATTTCAAGAAATGTACATTTTGCATGGAAAAAGTTATTTTTCTTGGTTATGTTGTTAGTACAAAAGGTATTGAGGTGGATGAAGAGAAAGTCAAGGTCATCAAGGAGTGGCCACCGCCAAAAAGCATCATTGACGTAAGAAGCTTTCATGTCTTAGTTAGCTTTTATCGGCGTTTTGTTAAAAACTTTAGCACCATTGCTACACCACTCACTTAGGTAATTAAAAAAAAATGTTGGGTTTCATTGGGTGGCTGATCAAGAGAATGTTTTTGCCACTATTAAAGAAAAATTGTGTTATGCACTTGTGTTAGCATTATCTGATTTTAACAAATTTTTTGAGATTGAATGTGATGCCTTAGGAATAGGGATTGGAGCCGTTTTGATGCAGGATAGGCGGCCCATAGCCTTCTTCAGTGAGAAGCTAAGTGGGGCATCCCTGAAGTACCTTACTTATGACAAAGCTTTTTATACTCTTATTTGTGCATTAGAGACTTGACAGCACTACCTGTGGCTTAGGGAATTTGTGATCCACACCGATCATGAATCATTGAAGCATCTCAAGGGTCAAGATAAGTTCAATAAAAGGCATGCTAGATGGATGAAATATATTGAAACCTTTCCATATGTCATTCGTTACAAGCAAGGTAAGGAGAACATTGTTGTTGATACTCTATCCCGGAGGTATGTACTTCTTACTTCTATGAGTGCTAAAATGCTAGGGTTTGAATATGTGAGAGACATGTATGCCGATGACGTTGATTTTTTTTTTTATGTGTATATGGCATGTGATAAGGCGGCATTTGGTAAGTTTTACAAGCATGATGGTTATTTGTTTAAAAAAAGCAATCTTTATATGTCAAGTTGTTCTATGCACGAGTTATTGGTGCGTGAGGCACATGGTGAGAGATTAATGGGACACTTTGGTGTCAAGAAAACTTTAGACATTTTGCATGAACATTTCTTTTGGCCTAAGATGAAGAGAGATGTCAATCGCATTTTTGGCAGGTGCATTACATGTAGAAAGGCCAAATATAAGGTTTTGCCACATGGGTTGTATATACCTTTACTCGTTCTTAGTGAGCCATGGGTAGACATATCTATGAACTTTGTTTTAAGGCTGCCTAGGAAAAAAAGGGGTAGAGATTCTATTTTTGTGGTTATGGATAGATTTAGTAAGATGACACATTTCATTCCATGCCATAAAACAGATGATGCCACAAATATAGCTGACTTGTTTTTCAAGGAGATAGTGCGACTCCATGGTGTACCTAGGAGTATTGTTTCTGATAGGGATGTTAAATTCCTTAGCTACTTTTAGAAGGTGTTGTAGGGAAAATTAGATACTAAACTCTTATTTTCTACTTGTCATCCGCAGATTGATGGTTAGACTGAAGTAGTTAATAGGACTTTAACTCAGTTTTTACGCACCGTTGTTCATAAGAATTTAAAAACTTGGGAGGATTGTTTGTCATTTATAGAGTTTGCATATAATAGGACCATGCATACTACTATTTCATATTCTCCTTTTAAAATTGTTTATGGTTTTAATCCACTTACTCTTTTAGATTTGATGTCTTTACCTGTTGATGGCAAGAGTCGCTTGAATGGACAAAAGAAGACAGAGTTGGTGAAGTCACTTCATGAGAGGGTACGACTTCAAATTGTCCAAAAGAATGAAAGAGTTGCTTCCCAAGCCAATAAAGGGTGAAGGCGTGTCATCTTTGAAACAGGAGATTGGGTTTGGGTTCACATGCGCAAAGAAAGATTCCCAGCCCATAGAAGAACTAAGTTGCATACTCGAGTAGATGGACCTTTCCAAATTCTTGAGAAAATTAATGACAATGAATATAAAGTGGACCTTCCAAGTGAGTATAATGTTTCTGCTACTTTCAATATTTCTAATCATTCTCCTTTTGATGTAAGTGAAGATTCGAGGTCAAATCCTTTGAGGAGAGGGGGAATGATGGGAACTAAAGTGGACCTAGTCTTAAAGATCGTTTGCAAGTTCTAGATGGACCAATCACAACATCAAGAGCCAAGAAGATCATGGAAACAATGCAAGGCTTGGTGCAATCCACTTGGGATGAAGCTAGCAAGAGCCTAACACTCAAGATGAGCTTGAAAGAATGAGAACTAGTTTTGATCCACTTGATACAAGCTGTGGAAGACATGACTTAGAGTTATTGTTTGGGCCTATTGTTATTGAAGACTTTCAAATTGTTAAAAGATTTATTTTATTAGTTTAGAATAAGGGGGCTTGAGGATGCTTGGCCCACATATGTCTTATTGCTTATTTGGAAAATTATTTTTTTATGAACTAGGGTTTTATTACTGTAGCGTTACTGTAGATGCGCACTATTCATCCAAGGGCATTTTGGATAAAAGGGGCCTTGTTTTGGCCTAAGATTTTGATTAAGTTTTGGTTTAAATACAATTTGTAGCCTCATTTTAAGTTTTTAGACAATATTGAGTTTTATTTGTGAGTTGAGTTTACTCATCTTGTTCTTGATTGAATTTTTGAACATATCAAAAGTAAATCACAGCATTTGTGGCGTTCCTCCTTGTAATCTGGGTTCTTGAGAAGGGTTCTTCAACGGGTCTAAATTTTAATATAATCTAGGTTCTTAAAACAAGTTCTCATCGGGTCTAGATTCTCCATACATTGACTTGATTTTGACTTTCTTGAGTGAGTTTTCAAATTGATTGTGGGTTCAAGGGATTCCGTTTCTACGGGTTCACATCAGCTTCTTATTGAATAGAGTTGAACAAAGGGGCATGATGAATGGAGTGGCAGTAGTAAATGGTGGAATAATGTAATATTCAGTAAAGCGAGGAAGGAAGATTGGAAGACAATTCAAGATGTTTTGTAGTTGTATGAGAAGGCTTCTGGTCAAGTTCTCATTCGACAGAAAACATCAATTATGTTTAGTTCTAACATAGGAAGAATCCATCCAAAATGCAATATTACAAGAAACAAGAGTAGTGTTGTTTGGAGACTATGGAAAGTATCTAGGATTACCAACAATGATTGGTAGATCAAAGTACCAATTTTCAAGGGTATTAAAGAGAGGATATGGAAGAAGATACACAGCTGGAAAAACTCATTTTTATCTACTGCTGGAAAGGAGGTCATGATAAAGGCAGTGTTACAATCTGTTCCAACATATGCAATGAATGTTTTTATACTTCCAAAAAGGTTATGTCAGGAGAAAAATGCTTTACTTTCAAACTTTTGGTGGAACAACAAGCAAGAAGGAAGAGGCATATGTTGGAAGAGATAGGAAAAAAATAAAATGAAAGGTGGAATGGGATTTCGGGACATAGCGATTTTCAATAGAGCTATGCTAGCAAAGCAGTGCTCGAGATTGCAGTAGGATACTCACACTCTAGTTGCAAAAATATTTTAAGGAAAAATACTATAGAAGCTCTCACTTTATGGAGGCAAAGCTTGGTTTTAAACCTTCTTTTATGTGGAGAAACTTGGTTGCAACACCCAGTCTCTTAAAGGAAGGAATGGTATGGAGGGTTGGCAATGGTCACAATATTTCTATTTGGAATCAGAAGTGGTTGCCTCAATCTCTTTCTTTTAAAGTAAGGTCACCTGTGAAAGTCTTGGATGAAAACTCAAAAGTAAGGGAGTTGATAATTGAGGATCTTCACTGATGGAATGAGAAATTGATATTCGATATCTTTGAGAAAAATGAAGCCATTCAAATATGCCAACATACCTTTGAGTAGAAGAGAGGTTGAAGACAAGGCAATATGGGTCTACACAAAGGATGACAAGTTTACAGTGAAGAGTGCCTACTAAAAATTATTTCAGAAGAAGGTTGTGGAAGATCATTTATGTCCCATATGCTGCAGGGAAGAGGAGACCATTCAGCACGTGCTTTGGAGTCGGAAGTGATGTGTGGGCTGAGAGACAAAGTGCATCGGAAGTGATGTGTGGGCTGAGAGACAAAGTGCATTGCAAAAGTGGAGTTGTGAGAATGTGGATTTTTTTCCAGCTATGGGGCATGTTGCAGCAGAGTTTTAACCAGGAAAAACTAGAAGAAATATTTGTAATTTTTGCAGGTATTTGGTCCAGAAGAAATAAAGCAGTGTTTGAGGAGAATTTTGATAACCCAAGTAAGGTTATGCAAACTGCCTTATTTAATCTTAAAGTCTTTCAAGAATCGAATGATGATAAAGGAGAGCAACAAAATCAAGTTAGTAGGAGGAGAATGGAAACGAAATGGTTGCCACCCACTGAAGATGTTACAAAAATTAACTTTGACGCAGCAATGAACAAGGCAGAGCATAAAATGGGAATATGAGTGATAGCAAGAGACTATAGAAGGGAGATCATGTTCTCTTTGTGTGCTGCTAAGAATTTTGTTGGAAGTACTAAGCTAGCTGAAGCATGTGCTTTGTGGAGGGCTATGGAGATATGTAGTGATCTGAATTTACAGAAAGTATCTTTTGAAGGGGATGCCCAAAAAGTTATCAATGATATTAACAAGAAAGAGGCTACAAGTGCATGGATGGGGCAACAAGTGGAAGAAATCAAATTCATTCTCCATCATAGATCTGATTGGGAAGTCAAGTTCAATAGAGAAGGAAATAATGTGGCACATGAACTAGCGAAGAGAAATGGATGGAGAGTTTGGATTGAAGAAGGTCCGGTCCATATGAAATTATGCCTATTGTTGAAAAAGAAAGGCCATGTATTGATTAATTTTCATTTCAATAATGGATGAGAAGAAGTTTTTTTATGATTAAAAAAAAGTATAAGAGATTAGTTTAAATTAACTCAATAGATTTCAAACGTCATAATTACTTTACAATTCTTGTCAACATGCATGAGAAAAAAAAATCTTCATCCTCTTTTCAACATCTTTATGAAAATTAGAGATAAAATCAGCTGTCTCTACTAGGTCTACTACGTGCCGTATGCGGGTGGGAAACTGGCCCCCTGCTCCCCGCTTGTTGGACTCGCCCCTCAGTCTCTCTTGTTTTACATGGGTGGGTGGTCCTGCCCGACTACCGGGTGGGCAGATAAGCCTATGGGCTGTTCACCCATATGTGCTCCACCTAATTGCCAACAGATGCCGGTCGTTACCAGAATGTGCTCCACCCAATCGTTAATAGATGCCAGCATGGTGTCCTTCAAAAGAACCCAATCGTCATCAAAGCCAAGCTCAATGGCCTTAAGCGGTGTACTCGACGTGTCCTTGAGGACCTCAAAAGAAGAAGATGACAACGACATAGAGAGGAAGACGACAGTAGATGGAGATGAAAAAGAAAAAAGAATAAGATGAAGAAAAAGAAGGCAAAGAAGAAGAAAAATAAAGGAGGAAGACGATAGGAGAAAGAGGTTGGGAGAAGAAGAAAAAGAAGAGGGGTGAGATGCGACGGGAGGCTGGGAGAAGAAGAAGAGAGTGGTGAGATGCGGAAGTGTATGTAGATTAGGATTAAAAATTATGATTTTATTTATTTATTTATAGATGGGGAGGGCGGCGGGTGGATATCCTTCTTGCCCGTTAAATCGGTCAATTGTTCACCCAGTATCGTATGAGCAGGGTGGGATGCATAGATGGCCTCCTGTTGTGAAACTAACGATGACAAACAAAGTAAAAATAAACACAAGCAAACGATCACACAACAAAAATTAACATGATTCAGCAACGTGCCTACATCCACAGAGCTACAGAGAATTTTTATTATGCTAGAGAATCACAAAACACACTTTGGGGCGAAATCTCACTATTCAGAACTCTTAGAACCCTCATTAAGTACATATTTATAGTATCACACGGCGAAAACCCTAATTTTCACTTTTTCACGTTATTCGCTCAAGCAGAGCGTCGAGCGTGCGTCGACTAAACTCTCTGTATGAGCTTTTGAGTGAGTGTTGAGTGAACTTTCGGGCTGGAGCTATTTCTGATCGCAAACAGTGCTAAAAAGTTTTATGCGCTCCATAGCACAAGCCTCATTGAAAATTCACCAAACAACCATAACGCATCCTTATGGGTCATCAAATTAGACCAACACACCGACAAAACCAGGCTCCACAAATCTAACAATCTCCCACTTGAAGATTGGTTGCAACCAACACATCACCATTGCCTCCCAAACATGTAGTCCTCCACCTCTGCGACTCACAGCCCTTGCTTCAAGTTAGAAGACTAATTGAAGTTGCACACAACCTCAGTTGTTTATGTACAATGCCCTATTCAACACATTTGCAGGGCAAATCTCAACTCCTGCTGCATTGGGAATATCTAGTCTCGTACTAACTCTAGCACACATCAGAGAACTTGTAGTTGAGACCCCCATCTCTGATCTGGGTGACTAATCCCACCTCTAATCTGGGTGACTGATCCCACCTCCTACTGCTAGCCTATTCTTTCTTCAGTCAACGTGCCCCTCTCTAGTGAAGTTTTTGCTTCCTCCCTGGAAGTCCAGTCAATTGCCTCTCAACTAACTCTCACTTGCTCAATCTCTCGTCTATAAGATTTTACGTTTGTACCGTGGTTCACTGCCTTCAATCAACAGGATATAATTCAAGGTAGGTGATCACTGTGGAGGTCTGGTCGTCCTAGTAGCTATTGAGTACCAACTGTAGGTGTAGATATCCCTGAAACAACAAATGCTTTGTCCCCCCCATCTCTCACACCTCTACTACGCACCGTGGTATTGGGAGATTTCCCCAGGCTTACATGATCTTTTGCACCCTTGTATTTTCTTGCACATCACTAGACCCTAATGTCAAGTACAAAGTGTTAGATATCTTACCACGTGCGAAGACCAACGCACCATTTGTGACCTTCACGCTCCTCTAGAAACTCTACTATATGACTGATATCGTCGAGCTGTCCCACAGAGATCAGGCTTTTCTTTAGATCTAGAATGTGTTTGACTTGTTGCAAAGTCCACACACTCCTGTTTAGAAGTACGATGCGCACATCGCCCACTCCCACTACATTTAGTGCATCTCCATCAGCCGTGTACATCTTCCCAAAATCACCAACAACATAGTCTGCATGACCTCTCGATGTGAGATGCTATGGAACGAAGCCACTGAATCCAACACCCAATCTTCAACTAAACTGTGCACTTCAGAGCGTCCTGTATTTCTTCAGCCACCACGTTCACAGCATCATCCTCTGTTTACTTCTGATTCCGACAGTCTCTTTTGATGTGGCTTGGCTTGCCTCAATTTTAGCAAGTGATCTACTGTCCAGATTTGGACTTGCTCTTGCCCCTGTTCCTGGAACTTGACTTGTCCTATTCCTGCCCCAATAGTCAATGTTAAAGGCCAAACGCAAACCCTAACTTAAACCCGAGATCTTACCAGAATCTCTTCTACGCACCTCCCTTAGCAAGGATCATATCTTAGATGTCGTCATATTTCAACTTCATCTTCCCATCAAGTTTACTTAGCTATTCTCATGGTCTTCCAACTATTTGGCAATGATGTCAACATGATCAATGCCCTAATCTCATCATCAAACTCAATTTCTACAGATGACAATTGGTTTCTGATAGTATTAAACTCATTCAGGTGTTGGGCAACAGACGTACCTTCTGCCATCTTCAGGTTGAACAATTTCTTCATTAAGTGCACCTTGTTATTTGCCAACGGCTTTTCATACATACTAGACTAAGCCATCATGAGATCCGTTGTGGTCCTCTCCTTAATAAAATGTTGTGTGCAATCGATCTTGAGAGTGTCAGCCGAATAACCCCCCATAACATGTCTATCTAATAGGTTCCAATTAGCATCATCCATACTCTCCGACTTCTTTTCCAACAGTAGAAGATTGAGTCTATTTCCATAGAGGGAAGTACTCTATATGCATCCTTCAGTATCCGAAGTCAGTACCGTCAAACTTCCTGACACACCAACAAAACCAGGCTCCACAAACCCAATACCCTGGTGCCCATCTAGTAGCTAGTCCCTATTTGTATATTCTTTTTTGTCCAAATTTCTTTTTCTTTTTTTTTATAGGTAACTGAAAGTCTGTTTGTTTGATTTCTTTTTTTATTCAACTAATTGTTTGAATGGCTGTCATCTAAAGGCCATTGTTAAAAGAGCAATGCGTTTGTATGTAGAACACCCATGTCGCCCAATTAATCCCCACACCCCAAACGAAACCAGTGGCTTTAGTTAAATACACACGTGGTCCCCACCTTATCTACGATTGAGAGGGTTAGAGAAGAAAGAAATTTAAAAAAATCTCAAAAGGTGTAGGCTCTCTATTCCACTCATGAAGATGGTTGTTGTATCATCAGAATGAAGAAAGATGAGTGCTTTGCTTTCTTCTGCTCTGGCCACCGCCTCCGCTTCCACTGCCCTCCGCCACAGTAATAAATGCATTTTCAATTCCAAGCCTTTTGCCTCGTCCTCTTATTACCTCCACCCTTTTCTACTTAGAGGTGTTTCTTCTTCATCTTCTTTAATATCTTGTCTTCTTCATTACAAGATGCTGCTTTCATGGCTTCTTTGCATAATAACCATGTCATTAAGAATTTCGAAAGAAAATTCAATACATTTCGACAACTTTTGATTTTTTTTCTCTGCCTCACTCAAGTTTGGATTAGAAAATATAAGGAGAAGATAATTCATAATCAATTTATTGGGTTTAGAGTACTAGAAGCAGTCAATGTCCTGAGACCTCTGAACTTGGCAAAAGCAAGAAACAAAAAGACGTTTCTTATTCTTTCAGCCGCCATTCCCTCTGTGCCTTTTCTATTTTTGATTGGTTAAACGAAAACTCAGGTCCAGCCTCTATCTCCCCTTTAACTCGTTTCAACTTGCTGCAATTTGAAGGCAGTTTTCAGCATAATCTATTTGTGTGGATGCAGCAGAAAGTTTTCTGCGATTAGAGCAGCAAAAACCACTGTAACTTGCGTTCAGATATTCGCTATCTCTCTCTCTCTCTCTCTCTCGTGCTAGGCATGTTGTCCACTGACTTCATAGTAATGTCTTTGCCATTATTTTTCATCCGGAAGTACGTAGGAAGCTCTTAACAAAGTTTCTGCTCATGAAATATTTTTTCCTTTACCATAACGCTGAAATTTCCAGTTTGATGGCTGCTTAAATAAAAATGAACCTACCTCTGTTTGATGTAAACTTGACTGCATTAATTCTTCTGATGTCTTGCAGTTACAAATGATTCTAAAAGCACACAATTGTCTCCAGATGCTACCATTGACAGATCAGAGGCCGATAAAATTGTGGATGGTATGGACTTTGGTGAGCTCTGCAATGAGTTTGAGTGCATCAGTAGCCCTTTGGTGGAATCTACAGCAAGACAACTTGCCCGTGATATTCTAGAGCTTCGGGAAGGCAATCGTGCCCTTGGGACTTATGCTGTTTCTGTCAAATATAGGGTATTATTGCATGCATGGTGACATGCATTTCTTTCGACTTTTATATCATAAAATCACATACAGGGTATTGAAACATGTATTATCACAATCAGAGTGTTTTGACACAATATGTCATGATACTAATTGCAGGATCCAGTCAGAAGTTTTACTGGTCGTGAGAAATACAAGAGACGATTATGGGCAACCAAGGCACTCGACAACCCAACTGTGGTAAGATATGTTGAACGATCTGCATGCGTCTGTGTCTACATAAAGCTAGAACAAAAAGGTGTGCATTGGGTGTGGCTCATGTGTTGATCAGACGAGAGTTGTTGTTGTTGTTGCAGTCTGTGCAGGAAATGACGATGTTATCAACCAGTGTCCTCATCATTAAGTGGAGAATCAAAGGGAAGCTGAAATCTTTTCTTGCTGGTGTAGGATCAGGAGATTTGATAATAAAAGTTAATTCACAATTCACTCTCAACCAAATTAGTGGGCAAGTGGTTGAGCATGAGGAATTCTGGGATTTATCATCTTCATCAATAATTGCACAGGCATTCTTCTGGGCATCTCGACGTCTTTTTGCCACAGTTGAGGCTGGAAAAGATTTGGCTGATGGTGTTAAGAACTTGACAAGCCGTTTCTCAACTGATGAGAAAGAAAACTTGGAGATGTATCCAGACCCCTCAGGTGATCCAATGAAGGTAAGAGTTTTTTTTTCTCTCTTTTCGAGCAACTCATGATGTAGAACAAATGGAGAATATTGTTTGGAACTCAAGAAATTCCTAGAAAATCAATTCAAATTAAAAAAAAACTCAGTTGCTTTACTCGAGAAGAATATCTTTTATAGGGTTTTATAATTTTTTTTTTTTTAAAAAGAAAAAAAAAAAAAAAAGTATGTTTTCTTCAGTTCGTTAAGGCATTCCTGTTTACATTAATAAACTGACATTCCTGTTTGCTTTTGCATTTTTTGCTTTTCAGTTCTTTCAAAGAGATGACAACTTCCAAAGAGATGCGTACCAAATTGCACTATTTCTGGCAGTCCTCTACTTTGTAGTTCAGTTTTTGAAATTAACATTATAATAACAGCTCCGAGGACACACTCACTTTTGTAATTGTGTTTGTAATTATAAATACCAGCACAGTGTATATTGTTGTATAAAATTAATCTTGTATCATTAATTTTAAGGTTTTCTTGCAATAGCATGATCTACTCTGTACAGACATCATGTGTGCCAAGGATCCTGTTTATGCAGTAAGTAACTCACATTCCATATATATATATATATATATATATACACATGTACTTGCATGTAATATATGTGTATTTGGCAAGTAATGCCATATATTGCTTTAATTATATATCATCTGCAAGAATGAAGAGTCCACCCTCACCCAACATCACAAACCTCATAAAAAGACAACACTAATCACAAATTTGTTAATCAATAAACTATAGTACAACAAATAAATGAACGCTCTGCCAAACCATAAACAATTTAATATAAAAAGCTTTGCAGCATAGTAATCAGTAATAAAGAGGATGTTACTGTTCTCCTAATAATCTTAGTGGAAGCTGAAGAAAGATTGTGGGCGCCAACAGAATACACAACTCCAGAGTCATCCTTCACCTTAATGCCTGAAGAGCCTAAAAGCAGAAAACAACCAGAAATTAGAAACAAAATATCCACAAAAACATCTCAAAAGTTTCAAAACAGTTCTCACAAGTTTTCTTATAAAACATTTTTCACAAATTTTATTTATCCAAAAACATTTTTAATGGGACCCACAACATTCAAAAGATCACACAAAAATTCATCTTCAGTTTAAATAAGAAACCTTCAAACATTTTTTACATCCAAACATGAACTTAGTGATTTTTATATACTTCTCTTCAGTCTCCTCAAAAACAAATCTCAGTTTTTGTACCATCGAATCTATCTAGGTCTAGTGCCATTCTAGTTGCCCTAACTCAAAACCTGAAAGAGAACACTAGAGGCTGCAAATCATTGTGCAACCTCTATTTAAATTAAGATTTGGATAAGTACATCCTCTTGCAACTAGTGAGATTCCGCTCCATTTTCTCTAGCATATCATTCCAAACTTATATCGATTTGTACCAACAGGAGGCCAAGAAATTTCATTGGCAAACGAGATATCTTGCATCCCAGGATAGAAGCCATACTTTCCACATCATGAATATGCCTCACCGGTACTACATCTGATTTGGCCAAGTCCAACTTCAATCCAAAAACAGCTTCAAAGCATAGAAGAGCCCTTAAGGCTCAAATATGGTCATGGCTGGCCTCACAAATCAGGGTATCATTGGCAAATAAGAGATGAGATATATTAAGAGAACCAGTATTTGCCTCCCCCGCTGAGACGCCGAATAAGAAACCACCCTCTACATTATTACAATAGAAATGTTATCATCCACTATAGACATGCTTACCCAATCGACCTTCCATCAATGTTGTGTAGGATTAGAGGCAAACTCTCTGTTACAGCCAGCTTGGTATTTGGAAGTACTCTCTCTTTCAGGAAATAAAAGAAAGAAAAACCTGTACTACAAATGCACAATACAAGGGCAACGTTGCGTTGTAACTTTTATTTCCCTGTAGCATCTCTCTTAATTTCCAGAAAATGGAGTCAGCCATAAAGGACATCATACTCTGTTTTATTATTTAAATTCTATCCTAAATCAATCATCTTAGGGGATGAGAAAACAAAGAGAGAGAATACAGAATACTTATGGACAAGTCATAAACTCTCTTCAAGGAGGGGAGAAATGATACTTTTACCACACATATATCTCTCGATAAAGGGTGCAATCAAGATGAAGAGAACTAATTTGGATTATCATCGGAAATAAATACTCAAATGAAGATATAAGTTAAAGATTCAGGCATGAAAATGAAAATAAGAACATTTACACAAGACAATAACATAAAAAAAAATTATATGGGAAGAAACCATAAACATAAAATATACAAAAATCACGACACAGTACTCACAGTTGTATTCAGTCCATCCAATTGCCAGCTCTACAAGATCATATAAAACTAGCTTATTTGAAAGCACCAAATCTGCAATTTGAAACATGGGATACGTTATTTAATATAATCTTAATGCATATGACACAATATAATTTGATTCCATTTCATTTTATGATTTATTATATAGGGAACCATTAATCATGAATCATTCCATTATTTGTTAATGAAGCTCCACGGAATAAAATTAAATGCCTAAAGAGAATAGATATCGACTTTTGTGCAGAATTACAGCTGATTGCAAACTAAGGGAATTATTTGTTGAGACAACAGTATAATTTCGAAAGATATCTCATGACAATTACAAGCAAAGAAGTGTGTCTGGGATTGAAAGCTTTTTGGATCTCTGGTTATTTTCTAATAAGAAGATAATGATATAATCACTTTCCTCAGAGCTAGAAATCCAGGATCTGTATAATTGTGATCCTCATTTTCTCGATTTCTGGTAGAAACTGAAAATCAGAAGAACTCTTGGCTGGAAAGAACTACATATTTATTAATAAACTTAATCCAAGATAACTAGAAATATTAACTGAATGATTTATATGTAAATGTAATTCTAGACTGCACCTCCCAAAAGAGTCATTTGGCTTCCATCCTTGGATTGTATCCCACTATTTTGCCATCCAATACACCACAAATCATCCTGCAAAGATGTCATGAAAAACATTATAAATTCCAACTATCAAAGGGAAGCTGAATTCCATTTTTAGGTAAATTAATGACATTTGTAAACAACCCAATGCACTATGATTATGATTCAATCATGACAGCCATAAGCAGAAAGCTCATATTCTTCATTGTCGATAGACGATTTGTTGAACTCAACACAACACCATGGCAACTCATTTTTTGACAAGTTATAGTAATTCTAGTAATTGACATTGGACATAATTCAAAAGATAGTGATAGTTTTTCTAGTAGTGAACAAGGAAGCAGTATACTAGGTATGTGTATATTCAGGATCCGTTTGGCAACACAACTGTTCTAAAGTATTCTCATATATTTACTTCCCAAACATCACTCAAACACAAAACACTTTCAATTTTAAATCTTCAACTTTTTCATCTAATCATTACAACTTTTCCCAACTCCCAAACAAAACACATAAAACAATACCACCTTTTCAAATTTCAAAACAAAAATAATATTAAAAAATTCTATTCAAACAATTTTTTAACTTTATAATATTTTTATTCAACTTTTTCTCTTTCATTTTCCAAAACTCAATAAAACATTTTTAACTCAAACCAAATCACTATTATTCACAAATATACTAAAATATTCTACGTATCCAAATGGGCACTCGAATAAAGTGGCTTTCTTTTTCTTTTTTGAATATAATTAATATCATGCTTTCCCATTGAGAACTAGAAAGTTGACCATCAATCAGTTGATATTTTATAGGCCATTATCATTATGCTAATTAATAAAGAGATCAAGTTATAAACACATTCATCCACCATGTTATACTACAAGCATTTCAGTATTATATATGTAGTTTGATCTAGAAATCTATGTAAAACCACTCTTGAGACAACGTATCATCTATCTTTCTTGATATCTGCTACTTTCGAGACTAAGATATAAAATCAACAAAGTGAGAGGGGGATGATATGGTGTGGGTTTATGGAAGTTTATAAGGGGTGGCCACGCTTTGCAAATCAAATTCGCTTTGTAGTTGGTGAGGGGAATCGAATCAGTTTTTTGCGGGACGTGTGGTATGGAGATCACGCATTGGAAAGGGTTTTCGGATTTTATATCGTATTGCAGTTAATAGGGAGGCTTCAGTGGCAAACGTGTGGTTATTTTCTCACGGTGCGCACCGGTGGAATATTCTGTTTAATAGGGATCTCCATGACTGGCAATTATCTATTGTTTCAGATTTTTTTAGCCTACTATATTCCATAGGGACTCCTATGGCACAACGAGATAGATTGAAGTGGAGGTCTAATAATCACAAGATATGTACAGTTAAGGTGTATTATAACATCTTGACAACACAACTTGACAATACTCCGCTCCCCTGGAAGAATATTTGGAGGTCTCGTGTGCCTTCTAAAGTAGCTTTTTTTGTTTAGAATGCCGCTCTTGGGAAGATATTGGCCACGTACAACTTGAGGAAGAGATGATGTGTATTGTTGGATTGGTGCTACATGTGTAAGAAGAATGGAGAATCTGTGGACCATCTCTTACTACACTGTGAGGTAACAAGGGTGTTGTGGGATGAGATCTTTCAAAGGGTTGATGTTGCTTGGGTTATGCCTCCGAGGGTGGTGGATTTATTGGGTTGTTGGACAAAAATGCAAGACTGTCATATCAAGTGGCAGCAGTGTGGAAGATAATTCCGTTATGCACTATGTGGTGTATTTGGATGGAAAGGAATGCGCGTTGCTTTGAAGATAAGGAAAGCAGAATGGCTGAGTTGAAGAATTTTTTTCTTCAGACTTTAATGTGTTGGTTTTCCACTATTGTATTGCATGGGGACAATGTTCAGAATTTCTTGTCTTTAATTTATCGCTTTTAGAATGTATTCAGGTGTTCTTATGTATACTTCCTATGTATAAGGGTTATGCCTATTTCATTCATATATATAATATCTATCTTTTACTAATAAAATAAAAAATAAAAAAGAAAGAAGATATAAAATCAACATTACTCACCTATCTGATGAAAAAGGTCAACTTTACAATCAATTATAGCCGAGCATTTAAAGTTCAGTATATGGAGAGTAAAATCACAAGAACTGAAGCATTTAAGATAAAAAGAATCCAGCAAATTGCCAAACGAGACCTAACAATTGAGGATTTCAATTTAAATTTTAATTCTCACATTACTTACTCGAATCTGGAATAAATACTCATGGGGGTAAACTGTCAAAGAAAGGGAACGATCAAAATGAAACTTGACTGTTGGGAATCCATCATCAACGCTGCAGGAATACAAGAAAAGAGAAAATCAAGCTTGTCTCTACAAAAGCCTCAAAGTATTAAACAACTTGAAATACATTCATGAAGTTGACACAACAAAGAAACTATTTGCAAGGCTACTTATTGACAAATCCAACGCACCACTGATGTGGAAGACTTCTACATCAGCTAGCATGAAAAAGTATTAGAGTTTTGGCTTTTTTCTGTAACTCTTAAGTGTCCCACAGCAAGTGGTGTGTTGACACACCGGCTTATAAGTAACAGAACTCTATAACAAATTGTATCTTCATCAAGACAATAAATTTGGCTCATACATTAGAAATAACAAAAACTGGTGCATTATCACATAAAAAGCAAATTATTAACCTCAAAAATCATTTCTGATGGCCTTTGCCCATTATATGGCTCATACATTAGAAATAACAAAAACAATAAGTTTCAGACAAAAGAAAGAATGATTAAAACAATTACTAAGCTCCTCTCAAATCGATATTTATAAAGGATATAAAGAAAAGATTGAAAATTAATAAATTGGGAGGCACTGGAAAGACAGGACCATAACAAAGTAAAGAGACATGCATTTTAAACATGTCACATGTACTAGTTTAAACACTTGAATTAAAAGAGAAAAGAAAAGGTAAGGAGAGTTTGAGCTTGTCTGTATAACTTTGGCGGAGCCAAGACCCCACCTCAAGCCCTATAGAGATGCCTCTACCACTACACAATGCCAGCACAACTTTGGCAAAGCTTTTATACTCCGTTTCTGTTTTTTGATAAGTAAAACTTTTATACTCCATTTCTAAATCATAATCGTCCTCGTCCTCCAGTTCTAATTGCTCGAAAATAATCTTCTGCAATGGCATATTACCAAATCCTAATTTCTTAGAGTTATATACTTGGCGTGCCAGTATTTATAATCCTTTCTCTTAATAGAACAGCAGAGCTCTTCAATGGCAAGGAGAGAGTGTATGTGGTGTATGTGGATCAAGCATTGTGTATCCACAGTCCGATTCTCGATCATGGTGAATAGAAGCCCCGTTAGTTTCTTTAACAGCTCTTGTGGATTGAGACAAGGAGACTCGTTGTCTACTTCCCTTTTGTTATCGTTATGGGTGTGCTTAGTCGGATGTTGGAGGCTGCTGTTGGAGGTGGCTTTCAGTGGGTTGTGCTAATAATGGTTGAATCAATGTTTCCAATTTTTTGTAAATGATACACTGCTTTTTTAGTGCGCCAAAGCATGGTCACATTCAATCATGTAGAGTTCTTTTGCTTTTCTTTTTTTCGTTTTTGAAGCTGTCTCCGACCTAAGTGTGAATCCTGCAAAGTCCAAGATGGTTCCGATGGGTTCTGTGCATAATACAAGAGGCATGGCTAATATTTTGGGATGTCTTCATTGCCCATGAAAATACCTTGGTCTTCCGCTGGTGACCACTTATATAAGGTGAAGACAATTTGGGATGACGTTATCGAGAAGATTGAGAGAAGGTTGGCGGGTTAGGAAAGGATTTACTTTTCAAAAGGGGAACATTAATCAAGAGTACATTTTCCAACCTCCTTAAAGATTTGCTCTCACTTTTTCCTTTGCCTGCAAGTGTGGCTAATCAGATTAAGAAGTATTTTCGTACTTTCTTGTGGAAAGGAATCGAGAAGGAGACCAAGTTCCATTTGGTTAGGTGGGATATGGTTTGTTCCCCGATCTCTCACAGAAGATAGGGGATCAGAAAGGTGAGGATTTTTAATAAGGCACTCCTTGGGAAATGGTTATGGGAGTCATCATGGAGGGCCATTATTGATTCCATATATGGAAGTGATTGGGGTTGGTGCTCTAATGAAGTGAGAGGTGCACATGGTATGGGGTTGTGGAAAAACAACAGGAATGGTTGGGAGGGTTTTGTTAGTCACCTTAGATTTGTGGTGGGCAACGAATCCAGGGTCAGATTTTGAAATGACATCCGGTGTGGTGATATGGCCCTTAAACATGCATTTTCTTCCCTTTTTCGGATTTCCTATGACCAGGAGGCTTCGGTGGCAGACCTTTTCGGCAGCTCTAGTGGTTCTTTATGGTGGAATGTTCATTTTCTTAGAGCTGTCCAAGATTGGGAATAGGGCGATATTTCAGACCATTTCAGCTTGTTGAACACTTCAAGCACTAGTAGTGCAGAGGTGGAAAGGTTGTTTTGGACTCATTCTAGGAACAATATATTCAAGGTCCGATCCCTATACAAGGCTATGTCATGTTAGAACCATAATCCTTTTCCTTGGAAGCGTATTTGGAGGAGTAAGGTGCCTCCCATGGTTGCTTTCTTTGGCTGGACTGCTTCCAATGAAATTTTTTTTACCATAGACAATCTGAGAAAAGTGCGTACTCATTGTTGTGGATGGGTGCAATATGTGTAAAAAATAGTGGTGAATCGGTGGATTATTTATTACTTCATTGTGAGGTGGCAAGGGCTTTATGGTATGAGATTTTTAACCAGATTGGAGTTGCTTGGGTGATACCCAAGAGGGTGGTGGATTTTTTTGCTTATTGGAGCGGGCTTCAGGGTAACCCTCAAATTGTTGTAGCGGGAAAAATGGATTTATGTCTCATGTGATGCATTTGGCTTGAAAGGAACGGCCAGAGTTTCGAAGATCGGGAACGTTCTTGGAAGAACTTAGATGTTTCTTTTTCCATACTTTATTCCTATGGGCCTCCGCTATTTCTTCAATGGGGCTAGCTTTTATGAATTTCTTGTATTCATTTCGAGCTCCTAACATGTACGTGGGTGTTATCTTTTGTATACTTCTTGTGTACTTGGGTTACGCCTATTTACTTTGATTCAATGAATTTTATTTTACTTATAAAAAAATATACTATAAATATCCTTACTATTTTTATTATATGTTATTCTTAACCTTCCTTCTTTCGTCTGGGATCTATTATGTAAAACCTTTCAATTTCAGAAATCTTATGATTCATCTGATTTCATTGTCATGCGACATTTAATACAGAAATGAGACGGTTTTAACCCCCTACACTACCAAGAGATAATAAAGCTTTTGTTACTCTTATAATAAAAAATTGCAAAAGAGTCTCTTCAGTTGACACCTTACTTTCCAATGTACTGGAAACAAGAAAACTGGTCTTCAACGGTATGTAATGTCAATCCATGCTGCTGAGCCATAATCTGAATACAAAAGGAATATGAAAATAAATATGCGCGCAGGTGTGTAAGAATCTGAAAGGAAGCCCTCAAATTAATGTGAGTTGAAGAATATCGTGTACCTTAGGAATTAGGGTCTCATAAACCACCTCCGGAAGATAAGCCAATGTGGTACCACTATCAATTATTGTTCCTTTCCGAAGTCCATTTTCAAATGTATCTGAAGGAAGCGATAGAACGTCACCACCCACCTCAATATCCTTCAATACAACATTGTAATGTGCCCTATGATTGTAGATAAGAAAAAAATTACGACAAATTTCACAAGCCAAAACTTCATAAAAAAAAATACTTGAATAAGAAATTAAAAACTAAGAAAACATCCTGCAAAGAAACACTTTTATAATTTTTATAAAGAATTAAAAAATTATAGTAAGCTTTATAATGAACTTAATAGTTAGGTTCCTAACACATTTTTTGATAAGTAAGAACTTTATTGATCGAATGAAATTAGGCGAAGCCCATGTACCCAGGAAGTATACAAGAGAAACACCTAACTACATTCTAGAAACCTGAAGAAAACAAAAACTCATGAACATTTTGATGGGAACCAAATTGATCATGGTTTCAAGGGATTTTATTCTCACGGGTTCATATCACATTCCCTCCCTAAAGTACAATAGCAGAAAACCACTGAAGCAAAGAAGACAAAAAAATTTCCAGGTATCCTCAACAGCTCACTCCTTCTTGTTGAAGCACATCTCGTTCCTTTCCATCCATATGCACCACATTATGCACAGAGGAATCATCCTCCACACCGTTGCCAATTGAGAGCTACTATGATGCCTATTCCAACATGCTAGTAGATCCACCACTTTCATTGGCATTACCCAACTCAACCCAGCTCTACTAAGAACACCAACTCATAACGCCCTAGCCACCTCACAATGTAAGAGTAAATGATCAATCGATTCACCATTTTTCTTACACATGAAGCACCACTCCAACACAATCATACCATGTTTCCTCAAATTGTCAACCGTCAAAATCTTCTCAATTGCAGCTGTTCAAGTAAAAAATGCAACTTTAGACGGCACAAAACCCTCCAAATACTCCTCCACGGAAAAGAGATATGCTGCTGAATAGTCAACACCTTATAATATATGATTTAACTGAAAACTGCTCCCCATATGTTTCCACAGCATTCGATCCCTCTCATTACCACCTATATTCAGAGAATAAAAGAAACTGAAAAAATCTGCAATCTCATCAAGTTCCCAATCCTATACATTTCTAGTAAAAATAACATTCCAATGCACAGTCCTATTAGCATGACACAACACAGTGGGAAATAAATTGTGATAGAACATTATATCTTAATAAGATGAAGTCAGGAGTGCGTCTGCAGTGAAAGGTGAAGGCGCAATAAGTCATGTCATCTGGAAGCAGAAGCATGCCCAACACCACATGGAGAACGCTCGTTCAAGGAAGTATGGAGAGTTGACAGACCGTAGGGGTGTGCGGACCATACCCTAGTTACCTGTCTCTGTCATCCTATAGTATGACAAGACAAGGACGAAAACCTCCTATACAAGCATACTTGGAGTCAAAGATACGTCAAAAAGGACATCTGACAATCCCACTATATATAAAGGACCTAGAAGTGGGACAAAATCTCATTTTTTGAGACCTTATTCACTACAAAGCTAGAAGAAGACGACTACTGCAGAAAGCAAGGAGCAGAGAAGCGACGACAGAGCTTCCAACGTATGAAGGTAGATTAGGTTCTAAGAAAGTGTTGGGTAATGTGGGGTGAACATTGTGTGTGAGAGGCATTGCATTACTTCTGTAATTCTTCCCCCTTTTTCTACCAGCATAACTATATATTTCAAGTACTATGTTTCTAACTATATTTACTTGCTGACTTCTGATGCTTTCAAAGTTTTCGATGCTTTCTACAACTGATGATGAGACCCAATGTGGGAACGTGGATACCAGTGTGTGTGAATGTGTACGTGTATGTGTTTGTGGAGTCAGCGAGAGTCTATATTCATGGTATGGGATAGAGAATTCCCCGGGACCATTCCACAAAGTATTACCAAGTACATCACACGAGAAAGAGAATGCCTCATGGGGAGTGGGATGGAACGATGTCGTATTTGGCCTCACCTAATAGTCAGGATGTGGGATCCCCTGGCGTATCTCGTGCTGGTGTCTTCGAGTTGGTTATAGCCGGGTAGAGTAGCATCCCCAAGGCGACAAGTTTTAGTGTGTGACTACTACAGCGTTCCGTCTTTTATATATAAAACAAAATTCATACTTAAGTAGTTTTATTGATGTCACTATTGTCCACTTAAACTAAATCTAATCTATATCTTACATTGGTATTAAACATACCAAGGCGAGTCAAATTGTCATAAACAACCAGGATGATTCACAACAGCGTTAACCAATTTAATACTTTGTGTAGATGGATTGAATGCTAAAAAGTCTACCAGAAAACTAATTCTCAGTTCAAACTTGCAGTAAAATTGGGAGCACAATGTTTCTCACTTCTTCATCTACTCTTCCTTTCCTCTTTCAATTGATCCAAAGTTGAGATAGGTCAGATCAGTACTATGGTAACCAACTTTTTGCTTCCATTGCCGCCATAGCCACAAAGCTTTTTACTCGAGAAGAGAACATAAATAATTAATTCATACCAACAAAAGCTTATTCTTGCAATCTCTAGCATACAATAAGCAATAATTGGATGAATGATTTGTAATCTCTACCTCTTCCAACCATTTGTATATAACTTCATTCACATTAAAGTCAGCGCAGAATTAAATCAAGCAAAAGGTAAAGAAGTTCTGAGTCCCCAAACAACAGAGCAAAGAACGGCAATAGAATCCGAAATAGAAAATAGATAAGAACAAACTGAAAAAAGGTAAACTCGAATTTCCATATTAATGGCATCACTATCAAAACTGATCAATTCTCATTAACTAATAATAGTGAACTACTACCAGCCAACCAGTAATGGTAGCTATAAATATCACAAGTTTTATAGAATGTCCAGTAGCATCACATACTGATTTGGTACCAATGGCGTTGTGTTCACTTTTGGATGCACCACTTGGCCAATGGCAAAGATTCCACCACCATGTATATTATCCAAGCAGTGTGCAAACATTTTTTTCAACTTTCCAGCTGAAGCAAGCTGTGAAATCATGGATGAATTTGCCTGTCCAAAACCAAGTATGCCATCAAGAGCTTCCGAAGATGAACCAAGCTCCCCTGATTGTTTAGATCCACACCTATCACACAAGGAAGCAAGTTTATAATATCTAGAAACAGCACTGCTAGTGTACACAATGCTCCAAGAAGAAATCATTTTGGACAAAAGTAAAATTCCACAGCAGAACTCGACTTGAAACTTGTGATGAAGCTTGTAAAGAGTATGTAGTAGTGAACTAGAACAAGGTTTTTGAGAAACCAATCAGCACTATTAAACTTTACCTCAATAGAACTTGGACCGTAATTTAAAATCTCAATGTCAATTTATCCCCTCTAATCTCTATTGAAAACCGACTTTAACTGAGCATGTAAATAACACATGCCTCTAACAAAAATGTTTTGCCACCAGGGCCAATCGTGTCATTTATATGGTTTTGTCTAAGTTAACTGTTGTTTTGGCAGGAAGGGACAAGATGACACTAAGACTTCAAGATTGGGTCCAAATTGTATTGAATCAAAGTTTGTGGTGTAGCGTAAGCAAGAGAATGTTGGTAATTCATTAAAATGAAGTATAAATACTCAAAATTTAGAGAAAAAAAAATAAAAATATATTTCAAGGTTTAGAGACAAGTATATTGAAAAATAGCAGAATAAAAATAACAAATTTTAGCAGTCAAGAAAAATATTGGCCACTAGGGGTGAAAATTTTACGGTCCAAACCGAAAAAACTGACCAGACCGGACTGGGCCGAAAATGTTTTTCATCGGTTTCGGTCCTTTGTCTGTGAGGAATTCGGTTTTTGGTCCAGTACCGAGGTGTGGATTTTTTGGATTGGACTGAACCAAAATCAACCAAATTAGATTGTTATAAATTTTTAAAATATTTTTTATATATATAATATATTATTTTATATAGTAGTTGTATAAGTTAATTATAATTTTCATCTAATCTATTATATCATTGACCATATAAAATGTTAAAATAATATATGCTATCAAATAACTAATAAATCATATGATAGTATATGTTATTATATGTACATACATTTGTTTTTATAAGTAAATTATATGTATAGACATACTCTACTATTTACACTTAATTAAAGTAATTAGGTAATTTTTTTTAAGATACCTAAGTTACAAGTAAGCATGAATAATCTATGGACAATAAAATTATTTAATATCCATTAACCATATATAAAATGATAGAATTTTAATATAGGTCATTATGAATGCTAAAGTACTAAGTTAGTAATTATTAACATCATAGTTATAATTATAATTAATTATTTTTTTAATGAGTTAGTTACATAATCCACATTAAAGAGTTCACTTAATTTTAATTTTACTAATTTAATTAATTTTTTGTATTAATTTATCTGTCAAAAAAAGAAAAGAGGAAAAAAATATTCTTAACTCATATGGACTGAATCGGATCGATTGGACCGACCAGACCGATAACTAACGGTCCGGTCCCAATCCCTAGGGGTAATCGGTCCGGTCCAGGCCGGCAAAATCATGGACCGAAATTTTCGGTCCGTGATCCCCCTAGATCGGACCAGACCAATTACACCCCTATCGACCATATATCTCAAATAGTGCCAAGATATCACTTTAGCTGCACTCCTATAAAGTCACTTATATTTTTAAATTTGTATTCTTGGAAGTGAAAAAAGAAAAGATATTATCATTATAGCTAACGTTTAGCATTTTACATAGATCAATGCCCCAGATATGCTAGGTCATGAATACATATGATAGCTAAAATTGTCCATTATATGGTGTTGAAGCGTAATATTAGAAACAAAACCCACCCGAATATGATACTCCCATTTGCTGGTGCCGTTTGAAGGTTTCCAGTCACTTGATCAAGTTGCACATTATCCTCCACGAAGTATCCAGAAGTTGAGCTTCCATCTCCATAAACAACATTATATTGGCAAGCCAAGCCAGGCCTGCAACCAGCAAGTGGACCATCGTATGTGGAATTGCAAAAATCTTGATCACAAGTAACCAAACTTGAAGTAGAGGAGCTCTTTGGATCGTATAGTGTCAGTTCTATCTGTAGTACAATCATCATAATAATAATGTAGCGCCAATAAAACGGTCAATATAATTTGGGTAACTCGATATAAAATTCACACAAGGAAATATAGAATAAAATAGTTCTGATCCAAAAAACAAATTGAGGCTCGATTCAAGATTCGATTCAAGATTTAAAGGTACATACACCGAGACTGCTTTTCTTAGGGCACCTGCTGCAGCCGATACAATTCACCCAAAGAATGTCACTTCCTGTATCAACTTGCACGTAATATTGCTTTGATGGAGACCCAATCCCAATTTTAGCAAAGTACAGCCTACAGCACCCAAGTAAACCATATAAGCATGGCAAAACGAAAAACAAAAAAAATATTAGTGTTTTATCCTTTTCTTCTTGTAGGTTATATGCGTATGTGTGTGTTGGGAACCCCAGGGGGTGTTATGTCCATTTCGCGAGTAAAATCCCGCAGAAATAATAAAGATAAAAAGTCCTAAATTTTAATGTTTGTCCAAAGAGATTCAGTTAATTCAGCCTTAAGCAACTACTAAGCTCAACTAGACTGAATTGATTCTCTCTGCACAACAACAGACTAAGGCCCCCGTTTGGATTCAGAGATGAGATGAGAAGAGTTGAGATGGTTTGTGAATAGTAGTGAGATTTATGAGTTGAAATTTGTGAATAGTAGTGAGATTCTCTCAATCCAAACCGGCTCTAAATAAGAAAGAAACGACAAACAAACCAATAGTATGTCCATTTTGCGAGTAAAATCCCGTGATAGCACGTACAGAAATAATGAAGAAAAAAAGTCCTAAATTTTAATGTTTGTCCAAAGAGATTCAATTAATTCAGCCTTAAACAACTACTAAGCTCAACTAGACTGAATTGATTCTCTATGCACCAACAACAGACTAAGGCCCCCGTTTGGATTCAGAGATGAGATGAGCATAGTTAAGATGGTTTGTGAATAGTAGTGAGATTTATGAGTTGAAATTTATGAATAGTAGTGAGATTCTCTCAATCCAAACCGGCTCTAAATAAGAAAGAAACGTCAAACAAACCAATAATCCTCCAATAATGCAATAGTTGTATCTTAAATTAACTACAGAAAACGATGTCCATAAAGGCACAAGAGAGAAATATAGAGATTGGATCTGAGCATATTTTTTTTTATCACCAAGGATCTCAGCGTACTAAAGTATCACAAGCACATATAACATCATATCAGACATAAAGTTCAAACAAATAGCAATATCAATCATTATTTATCGGAATCAAATAATCAGAAAGCAAAAAACGTAATATTCTCAAAACCAACTACGAGCAAAATCAGCAACAAAGAAAATAGAAAGAAAGAAAGCTCAAATCGCATATGCAAATGAATTTTCAATTTAACTTGAACCATCGCACAAGAAACCAGAAAGAGCTGAAACAAGCATTACAGTAAATCAGAAAGAAAGCCCATAATCTATAGTCAAATTAAGTTTGCACAAACAAAACAAACTATCACCATTAATGGAAAACACATAATAGCGCTGCAAAAAACCCAGAATGCAAATTCAAAGAATTCAAGGCAAGAGAGAGAAATCAAGGAACCAACCCAGTTTCAGTAGGCTGACCATTGCCACCCAATTTAAGATCCACATCAAAAAGTGTTCTACCGTGACGGCGTACATCATGGGCTTTGAATGCGCTCAAGTTACGTTCCAGGCCTTTAAACTTGTGCTCCACCGGGAACACCACATTGGCTCTAACAAAATCAACAGCAATGTAAGAGGAGGAAGAAGCCAGAAAAAGGAGCAACGAATAAGCCAACCGCCAGAGATCCATTCCCACCGACATCAATTCCTTCAAACCCCAGTTTGAAAGCTACTAGGCCGGTTGAAATTCCGCGCCCCGTCAAGGGGGTAAAGTGGAAACCAGGGACGTAAACCTGTGACACGGACGGCGAATTAATGTCAAACGATATTACGTCACGTGTAGTCGTGTACGTGACTTCTCGTAGAAAATATTAGAAGCCCTTGTCTTAGGCCATTGTATTTTAATTTTTATGTCGTCTTGTCCTATTATTATGATTTTTTAAATTTTTATATAAAAAATAACAAATAATGTAATTTTTTTAAATTTTTAAATAATAATAATATTAAAAAATAATATTTTAACAATATTTTATTTAGCTATTAACTTTCATCTTAACTCACTATCTAAACTGTACCTTAGACACATAGATCATTCAATCTATTTCATCTAGATGCTTCAATCAATTCCATCTAGATATTCAACTATCATAAATATAAATATTTTTTTATCAAAATATATATATATATAAATACTTTTAAATTTCAAATCTTTTATTTTTTTTATGTAATTATTATCTAATTTTTACAATTTTTCCAAATTTCTAAACAAAGCATAAAAAATAATTCAATTTTTTCAAATTCTAAGACAAAAGTAATATTAAAAATTATAGTCTACCAATATTTTAATTTGATAATATTTTTATTTAACTTATTCTCTGTCATTTCCAAAAATTCCATAAAATATTTTCACTCAAGCTATTTTTAGTTCATCTCATCTCAACTCAAATATCTCACTATTATTGACAAACTATCTCAGTTTATCTCATCTCAACTCACTATCCAAATCAGGTCAATGTATTATAGAAAATAGTTTTGCTACAAATCAGCTACTGTTTAGATCACACATCCCACACTTATAACTTTTTCATAGGATATAGGAGTATTTTTTATAGGGTGTATGGATATTTTTCATAGGACGTGGGATGATGAATAGTAGCTATTGAAAATAATTTTTCTATAAAAAAAATGAGAAGTTTTGGAATAAATCTTGAAACATGGATGATATAATGATATTACTGTTTTATCATAGTCATTCAAAAATAAAATTTAATGATATTATTTTATATTAGCATTAGGTATTAAGGTAATCCTCTTTTGGACACTATACTTCCTATTTCTAGGTTTGAGCTTTTACTCCATTTGCTAGCTTTGATCAAATAATTTATTCTATTAAATTTATGTTAATAATCAATTAAAATATTATATCAGTACTAATAATGAGTGTAGGTGTCATTTGAAAATAAAAAAAAAATAAATATGGAAAATCATTGTTCACATATTGTTCATTGTCAGTATTCACTGTACATTACTGTTTCTTTAAGTGGATTTTTTTAAAATTTAGAAATAAAATATAGTGGGTTTGGATAGGGAAAACTATTGTACAGTACAGATGAGATGAAAATATTGGCTAACCAAACATGGCCTAAGTCCTAAGGAGTGCTTGGGTTCTAGCCTTGGACGATCTAGGTTATTCTCAAATCGCACAAAGGCATTGTTTGAGATGACCTAAGTTGATGCTTGATTTGGCACCCAAGCTTCTTTTGGGTGCGACCACATCATCCGAGTGTCGATCCAAGTATCTGTCTGGGGTAGCCTTAGGATTCAGGCCCTACCTGGGCAACCCCAATATGGCCTAGATCATCCCAAGGCTCCACCCTGGTCGTCTCAAGTAGCATTTAAGCTACCTAGGTCTATGCGTAGTCGAGGTTTGTTAATTTTTAGTTGTCTTAGATCTGGTTTGGATTCCTAGATGAAACACAAACCACTCCATCTCGTTTTGTATGGTCAAGACATCTTTTGTATCCAAACGATTATTCCACCGAGCCAAACTCATCCCACTTCATCACTCTTTTTCTCAATACTATTAAATGAGAAGACAACACATTACTGACCCAGATGGAGACGGGGGCAAGTTGGGAGCTCTGATGCATGTAAAAGATGGAGACGACGGCTTGTTGGGCGTGTGTGGAGGCTTGGGTGTGAGCTTCCAATAGGTGTGTCCGAATTTCCAAAAACAAGGTACGATTCGACCATGCCGGATAGTAGCCAGAGATCTAAGGAATCGTTGTTGCCAAAGAAGAACTTTCTCCTACTGAGTTGAAGGAATTGACACTGGATTTCAATTTATGCCTCTAATTCGTGTGGCCTTGCACCACTACAATGCTCGTCGCCATCCAAACACGGTTCAGATAGTTCCTTCTTTTTTGTTTGTTTTTTGGTTTCACTCTGGAATTTGTGTTTAATTTTATGTTGAGGTGGGTGAGTGGGGGAGGGAAAGGTGTATTTATAGGGGAAGAACATAGAGAAGGAAAGGATTGGGGGAAACTAGAAGTAGTTTTTGAATGGTTGCATTGAGGTGGGTGAGTGGGGGGGAATGGGGTAGTGGCACACTGGAAAATGAACCATAAGATGAAAAGTCACAAAGAGAAAAACAGATGGAAGGAAGAGAGAGATAAAAAGAGCGCGAAAACTTACCTAAGACACGTGGCGATGGTGCAAAACAATGACAACAGCTGGACGACGTGAAGAGGCAAATGAAATAAAAGGGAGAAATAGAAGGTATGATGGCTAGGAGAGAGAAATAGAATGATGTATTTTATAATAAAAAGTGTAAAATTATTGGTGAGACCCATCACTTTATCAAATGTACATAAAAAATTGAAACCATCTCATCTCATTTTTACATTCAAACACAAACTTTTACAAATCAACTCATTTCATAACGTTGGTTGTATTGGTAATGATGTTGAAAATTTCTTGGGAAATAGAAGAAGAAAATTATTTGAAAAGAGAAGAGATGCACAAAGGTTATATGTCTACTTTCTTGATCGATAATGCAAAGAACATGGGTTTGTATACTCCATGCAAGTTGATGAGGATGGATGTATGAGAAGTTGTTTTTAGATAGATGCCTGATCAAGTGATGCATACCAATATTTTTGGGATGTTGTCACATTTGATGCCACGTATCTCACCAATATTTATAAGATGTCATTTGTGTCATTTTCTGAAGTTAACCATCATCACCAAACCATAATATTTGGTTGTGCTTTGTTGGTTAATGAAACAATCGAATCATGTACATGGTTATTAAGAACATAGCAAGAGACAATACTTGGACGTGCTCCTTCAACTATAATTACCGGTTATGACAAGGTAATGGCGAAGGCCATTATAGAGGTACTCTCAAATACGACTCATAGGTTATGTTTTTGACACATTTTACAAAAAATTTCTGAACATTTGTCTCATGCACATAACACATTTTCAAAGTATCAAAAATATTTTTGCCACTGTATCCATGAGACAATTACAACTAATGAGTTCGAGCATGAATGAAGTTTGATATTAGTGAAGTATTGGTTAAGAGATAACACATGACTACAAAATCTTTATAGCCGACGGGATAAGTGGGTTCCGGGTTACTTGTATTTAACATTTTATGCTAGTATGTCAACGAATAAAGGAGTGAAAGCATGAACAAGTTTTTCAAGAATTATGTTCATTCAAGTACTATGGTTAGTGACTTTGTGCATCAGTATGAGAAAACTGTAGATGCACGTTATTTTAAAGAGAAATAGAATGATGTGTAGACAATATCTACATGGGCGATTTTGAAAACATGTCATAAAATTAAAGAGGAGGCGGCCATAGTTTATAGAATAAAGTCTTTCATTATCTTTCAAGACGAGTTTTTCAATAGTCAACAATACAAATCAACAAAAATTTCCAAAGGTGGTGAAAGCAAGACATATGTTGTGGTACCTCATGGCAAGAAAATACTGCTTTATTATCTGACATTGGAGAGTGGTAAAGAAAATGCAACATGTACATGCCATATGTTTGAGTTTATGGGGATTCTTTGTGGGCATATCCTTTGTGTCCTTGGCAAGAAATCAAAATTAGATAGATTGTCAAAGTAGTATGTTCTAGAAAGATGGACTATTAATCCTAAGAGTCGATCTATTCTCGACATACCATGTTCTAAAGGGCAAATCCTGACACAAGATGATCCTACTATGAGAAAAAGCAAGTTGATGATGCAATTTTATGACATTATAGAACTTGGGTCATAGTCAACAGAAAAACTAAACCACATCTCTCTTTCATTAGAGAATGTCCACAAAGAGTTACTTATGATGGAAGATCATGCAGATATTTAGGAAACAAATTTTGCAGGTAGAGAGGAGTCAACTAATGATTCTCATATGTTGAGTAGTCAAGTTGTGTCGAACTTTGCACAAACTGTCCAAGATCCTCCATGGGTGCCAACGAAAAGATGACCAAAAACTTTGAGAACAAAGAATCCAAAAGAAACGCAAGAATGCAGGAAATGCTAGGAACAACTGTCATACAGTGAGGTATAATAGTGTTTCTATAATTGTGTTTTACACCTCTTTAATCGTAAAAGTTAATCTTTTTTGTATTTTATTGTGGTTTATGTAGGGATCTTGGGCCAACAACTGACAATGTATCGTTGGGTTTAGATTCTTAGTGAAAATATAATTTAATGTTTAATGTGCTATTTATTGGACTTTTGTTATGTTATGAAAAGTTAAGTTAGCATCTCTTAATCGCAAAGTTAATTTAACCCCTCTTTATTTTGTTGTGACAACAAAGAACACAAAAGATTGTGAGTTCTGAATAGTAGATTGAGGAGTGTTTTGAGGAGTAGATGTTAACTGAAATGTGAATGTAATTCTGTTTTATTAATCTTGGATGTAATTTTGAATGTTTATATAGTTCTGAATGTAATTTTGAATGTAAATGAATGTTTAGGTTTATGTAATTCTGAATGTTTATTAATTCTAAATGTAATTTTGAATGTTTATGCAATTCTACTAGCTTTTATTTTGTTTGCTGTCCACAATGTATTCACCACATGAAACCAACATCAGCCTAACCACATGTACAAAAAGGTTTTCCAAAAACTGGCCAAAGAGAATCCTAGCACATGTATAAAAGTTCCATTACATTCACCACATATTTCGTACATTCAAAACATGTCCAAAATTTCCATTACATTCACCACATATTTAGTACATTCAACTGAAGAAAGTGTTAAAAAAATTACAACGGGTTACATGAGTTGTAGCACTGGCCGACACACATTGTAGTTTTTCATAAACATAAAAATTACATTACAAATTACCATAAAAAAATTACTATGACAAGATTAACACTTTCAAGATTCCCTTGTACTTCTTCTCCATTACTTTAAATTTGGATTATTCGATACCTAGATGTTCATGAAATACCTTCTCGTTCCTTTGTTGAGCTACGTCCAACGTCATCTTATAACAGTTGTTTTGTTCACTTTGAAGATCAATCCATTCAAAAGTTTATTGATCTTGTAGTTTGGACAATTGCAAAATCTTCTACCAAAACTATTAATTTTTTCATAAATCCGTAGCTTGGATTGCATGCCACAATAGCACAGTGGTCTCTCCAAACTAGCTTTGTCTTCCCTCTTGCAGTCCAAGAACTTTGCCCAGAATGAGAACCTAAACTTGTCATTTGCTAGAAAATGGAGAAGAAAGTAAGCACTATCAGGTACAAAGAAAACAAAATTAAGCTTCTCTCATACGATATCCAGATGGCAAAATCCAATTGGTACAATTGAGGAAGATTTATATATAAGCTTGGCTAAAATCTATGTCACAAGTCACTTATGTATAGCATTTTTTTCCTTTTATTTAAAGAATACAAATTCAAGATAAATGTAGCTAAGGTTGATTTGGCTAGCTTGATCTCTTTCACATGCTGAAGATAGTTAAGTTTGGTATAAGTTGAACTTGAGGTCGGCTAGCTTTTCTTGGTCTAAGAATGAGTTTTAAATGGAAGCATTTATTTAAATTTCTTTGTAAAAATAATGTGTTCTTATCATCGAGAGAAACTCACAAATAGCACTCCATTAGCAATCCCATTATCAATCATTTCAAGATAGTGATTGAACTCTTTAGTTCTGAAAACTGCAACAAATGTAAATTGGAGTATATAAGGATCCCCCACATACAGCCATTTAAATCCTGCCAAATCTCTCTCTCTCTCTCTCTCTCAGAGAATTAATATATGTATTTAAGTATTAGCATGCACTCTATTATCAAAGGTATAGTCCAATGTCTAAATAAGCCTTTTAGAATTCCACATCTGAAAAGCTTTGCTTTTGCAAACAGTTGCAAGCAACACTCAGTGAAACAAGAATGAAAGTGAAACCCACAATCAACCCACAAGACTCAGTCCAATGTCTAAATAACACTCGATATTTATAACAAAAGCAATTTTGTACAAGACTCAGTACGATACAACACTCAGTACAAGACTCATTTCAATGTTCCCAAATCTAGTAAGTCAATTTTGAAACCCGTAATCAACCCAAAAGTTGTACATGCCACAATGCCAACAATCAACCAACAATCAAACCAGCATCAAGCCACAATCAAACCCACAACCAAACCCTAAATCATCTTAACTAATTGCAATCTCATATCAAGTCGTATAGTCTAGAGAATAAGCTTAAAAGGGCATACCAGAGAGTCTATCCGTTGTCGGTGGCACTAGGTTGATGCCAAAAAGACGTCGTTAGCGGCACTGGGTAGAGAATATCAGTCATTAGGGTTTCTAGATTTGGTCGAGTAAGACATGGGAGGGTCACGATTAGGGGTTGGCCCTAAGGTTTTTGGAGGGGGGCAGATAAGGGGGTTTCCGTGCGAGAATCAGGAGAGGGGTCCAAGAGCAATGGAAGCAACGACGGAGAGAGGGGGTGGAGAGAGTGGTGGAGAGGGGGGCAGAGAGAGAGTCGTGTTCCTCGTGTTTGTTCTATGCAAGAGGAGGGAGAGGGGATGACGGATGGGTCATCGTGCGTGATCTCCTGCAGTGGGGGCAAATGGTAGCTAAGGTGAGAAGCCTACGTGGCACTCACCCATTGGAGGGCTGTTATTTGGAGATAAACAACCTGACCGGCCAGAAGATGAACTCTTTATGTTATTGTGTTTAATGCACTCAGCCATTTGAGCCCACTTACACCATACCATGGGTTTCCCTCAAGCCCATATTGTGCCCCACGCCCCTAAGAGTTTTCTTTGGACCAAGAATTAAGTTTGAACTTGGGTTAAGACCATTGATCAAAATTTCATATGATTAGTGATCTTTAAACTATACTTTGAGCTTAATTTCCCTTAATCTTTTTATTCTTTTTTATCCAAATTTTATTATTTTTATTATTTTTTTTAATCATTCTTAGACTAGATTAGAAGTTTAGTCTTGATCTCACATATGTCATAAAGCATGACATTGCACAAATCCACCAAATCGGCTCACTTATATACTTTCATGTGCATTGCACTAAAATAGCCCCATAGACATGCCAATTTCATCTCATTTTTTGTTCCAATCACACCTCATTTCATCCTTTTAGAACCAGAAAAAGCCTTGAACGAAATTGGTTCCAATAACATTGCTTTTTAGTTGCATTTTTGCTCTTGGCAGAGCCACCGCCACATGACACCTCCGTCCTCCTCCAATCCCCATAAGCCCCTCTAACCATCATGATAAATTTGACCCAAGTTATCCCCCATGAAGAGCCAAAACCGAATGGCTTTTATGCACAACCCCACTTGACAACCATCCTCCATTGCACCCTCTTCTTTAAGCTCCACCTTCTACCACCTGAAAAAGCTTTCAAGAAGTGACTTTTCACTTGCACAAAACAACCATGGAGATAAACCAAAGTTAAGCAAAAAAAAAAATGAAAATCTACCCAGTTTTTAGGTCTATACTCGGTGCATCATGGCAAGGCATCATGCCTTGGTTTTTATCTTTCTCTCTTCTTCCTTGCTGCACCAAAGCAACTCTACCCCTCTAGCAACCTTGTAGCACCTGTCATGATGAGATCATGGCAATTCATAACACTATTCACCCTGCAAAGCATGACACAATCTGAAGGGAATCCATCATCACCACCACGGCCCCACTCCACCAATCACAAGCCACCCTTCCAAGCCATGACCGATGCCTCTCCCCTCCATTGAGAACTATGAAAAGCTCCTCAATCCCTTCATTTCCTGCACACCTCTTTTCCAACCTCCTCTTGAGTTCTTGAGAGATCTTCTTCCCTTAGAGTACAAAAAAGGGGGTTGAGTGTTGTAGCGGGCCATGAAATTTATAAGTTTTCTTGTCCCAGATCTTAGTTTATATTTCAAGTTGTGATTTTAAGTGTTGGAGTAATTTTTTGATGAATTTAGAAAAGGTTACCATGTGTGAGACCCCAAAAATTAGTGCGTTTTAAGGTGATCTAGTCTTTTTAAGTTAATGCATTGTGTGGTTAATTTTTTTGAATTTCATTGGAAGTGTTTGATCCCTTCAAGTAGAGTTCAATTGTATGAATACTACGCTTATAATTTATTTGATTAGGGAGCGTCCCAGTCCTTTGTGTCTGCCACTTTTGCACGAAGGTGCAACTTAGTCACAAAACCCTTACCATAGTCTGTGGTCATGGCGTTACCAAATAGAGAGATGGTATGGTGTTCAAAAGTTGCCTTAGGCTGTCCTTTGGATTTTGGAGAGATGATAGTTGATGCCGACCTGATAGTGTTCAAACTGCTTGGGTTTGACATCATTCTAGGTATGGATTGGCTGTTTTGGCACTTCGCGAGTATCAATTGTCGAAGCCGCATGGTCAGCTTTCATAGGGGATTATATGGAATTTGTGGGTAGCAAGCTGAAGTCGAGACCCACGGTTATATCTACGATCTAAGCGAAGAAAAACCTGGCTAGAGGGGCAGATAGATGCCTATTTGGTTCAAGTAGTGTCTAAACCATCAGAGAGAAAGTTTGTTGCAGGAATCCTATTCGTTGAGAAGTTCTCCGATGTCTTTGCAGATGACCACCCTGGATTACCTCCAGTTCGTGATGTTGATTTACTATTGACTTGGAACCTAGAGCGGCTCCAGTACACAAGGCTCCTTACAGAATGGCACCAGCTAAACTAAAGGAGTTGAAGGCCCAGTTGCAATAATTGGTGGACAAGGGATTTATTCAGCCTAGTTCCTCACCTTGGGGAGCACCCGTGTTGTTTGTTAAGAAGAAAGATGGCATCCATAGAATGTGCATTGATTATCAGGTGCTTAACATGGTGACCATAAAGAATAAATATCCACTGCCTTGGATTGATTATTTGTTTGATCAGCTTCAAGGTTGCTGCTACTTTTTCGAAGATTGACTTGTGGTCGGGTTATTACGAACTAAGAATAAGAGACAAGGATGTACTGAAGACTGCTTTCAGATCGAGGTACAAGCATTTTGAGTTTAAGGTGATGTCTTTTGGACTAGCTAATGCCCCTACGCTTTTATGGACATGATGAATTGGGTGTTTCAGCCCTATCTAGATTCTTTTGTGGCGGTCTTTAATGATGATATTCTGGTTTATTCTCGAAATTTGGAAGAGCATGCTAGTCACCTACGAATGGTTCTGGGTAAGCTAAGGGAACATCAGTTGTATGCAAAGCTCAGCAAATGTGAGTTCTAGCTAGATGAAGTCAGGTTTCTTGGGCATGTCATTTCTCAGGAAGTTGTGGTTGTAGATCCCTGTAAGGTTGAAGCTGTTTTGGCCTGGCCGCGTCCCACATCAGTGCATGAGATTCAAAGCTTCTTGGGACTCGCAGGGTACTATTGAAAATTTGTGGAGGGATTTTCTAGATTGTTCGGATCACTCACTGCCCTAACTAAGAAGAATGCTGAGTTTATCTAGACTGATAAGTGTGAAAGAAGCTTCCAAGAACTAAAGAAGAGATTGACTTCTGCACCTATTTTGGCACTTTCTGTAATACCCGAGTCCTACTACGTAGGTCCTTACGTCATTTTATTAAATTCTTTAAGTTAAATATTTTGAGACAAAGATTTTTATTACTTTTAATTATTTTATTTTAAGATGAGTATACTTTATTTTTGTTTTAAAGTATGATTTATTTTAATAAATCATGGGTATTATTTTTAAGATTTTAAAATATTTTCCTTAAGCCCTTTAATTTTATTTATTTAAAAAATGACCCAATTAATTCCTACCTTTGGATTGGTAGGTAAAAAGCATTCTTGATGTGGATTGATCTCCAACATTCATCTTCCAAGCTTAGGTGATAAAGCTTTGACTAAGGTAAAAGTTTCCCCCATCCTTTCACCGTAAGATTCTAAGATAGGCTACAAATACTTTTCCTTCCCTTTGACCCACAAGCTTCCTAAGGAAGCTATTGCACCCATCGTCCAAGTCAACAAAGTGAAGAGAAAATAATTAAAAACTAATCCTAAGCATTTTCCCCACCAACCCGTTGGTCAAGACTGCACAAAATAACACAATCAATTTCCTTAGTCCCTTTACCGTAGCTTCCTCCATAAGCCAAATTAAATTCTCTTCCTTCTCTTACACGTCGGTTCCAAGGGACAAGAAAGCAAATCCTCTTTTTCCTCTTACACCCACTGATAGCTAGAACAAGGAAAGGAAGAAAATACTTCCAGCTCTCACCATGCGACAGACCCCTCTCTCCCATTCCATTTCTCTCTCAATCTCAAGCCAAGCTTCCAATTTTCTTCCTTCTCAAGAGGGAATAGTAAGATAAGAGCATCTTCAACCCTCTCCCTTGTGTATTTCGAAACTTAGCTATGGTTTGATCAAGTAGGTTTCTCTTGATCAATTATTTATGTTCGGTTTTGGACTTCCAGCCAAAGGTTTCGTATATCCTCTGTTTTCCTAAGCCGATGAATCTATCTCCATCCTCCTCATTTTCGTGCTTTGGAAGGATTTCACCAAAGATAAAAACCTTAAACTCGACCCACTCAGTTTTGTTGATTTTGGGAGACCCATTGAGTTGTTTTGGCTTGGACCTTAGTTTTAGTTGTTGTGTATGTATTAATAAACATTAAAGCTATGTTTTTCTGGCCAAACAGAGTATGTTGAAGTTGGATGCCGTGTATCTCCTATCATTCAAAAATGGCATGTTTCTTATTAACTTGGTTAGCCTCAAGTGTTGATTAATTGATTTACTGTGTATATATGTATATGAAGGAGCCGTGGGTCATGTTATGTTTTGGTGTGTATTCCAGCCGTGTGTTCCAAGATAGATTTTGTAATCCTTTCCTTTCCTTGTGTTTTCTTGAGTTAAGCCATGTTTTTAATTATGCTTTTATGTGTTAAATTAATGAAGTTAAGGTTATAATTTTTTAACACTTTCTCATGTTTATGGCCTACGTAAGCCACTAAGAATTTCTAGAATTTAACTAGTAAGCTTGGTTAGAAATTTTAATCTATCAAGAGTTGTATCTTTTTATCTATGCTACGATTTCAGAAAATATATGAGACTTTTCACTAAGTTTTCTATCACTCTTGAGATATTTAATTGTATGGTTGAGATTTGGTTAAGTGAGGAATGTTAAGACCATGAATGCACTGAGATTTGCTAGCTGTCCATGTACTATAGAAACTTTGAAAATATATTCTGTTTTGGAAGCCTAAACCAGTCCACTTTACCCTTGCTCAACTTCACCCCTTTTTGTTTAATCGAAGATAAACTTTAGTATGAGAAACCATTGAAGAATAAGTGACAAAAGTCAACTATTTTATGAGCATTGCCTCTTGTTGGATTTACCTTCCACATGATGATACAAAACTGTCAAAATGCCTTCTTTATGAAAATTCCAGATTATAGCACTCCTTCATTCCCTGCCTTTTTCCTAAATAAATCTGTACCATCCTATACATTTTTAACTTATGATCCCTACCTTGTATAGGAAATAATAGCCTTTAAAGAGGGATAGCAAGTAAGCTTCATGCCTTCATGGGTTCTTTAAATATTGGAAGGAGGATACTAAGGGTTGATTTAGTGTCATGTATGTAGCTAAATGGGTTAAGGGAAACGCTTTAATTCCAACTTGGAAGTTTAAGTGAATGTGTAGGGTGTCGGTTAGTAAGGCTTAAAGTAAGATGGATTTTAATGAATTTATTCCATTTCATTGAATATGAGTTTATTTTCAAGTTCAAAAGAACTCACTAATAAAGCTCCCAGGTAAGTAGCTATGACCATGCTTCTTACACCAAGTTCTCTTTATGAAAGAATGTCTCTCTCTCTTATTGCAAATGTTCTTCTAAAAAAAAAGTAAATGAATATAGTATGTACAAGCCCTTCCTTGATAGCCCTTGTTGTTAAGCACCCTATCGATTATAATTGTGTGTATGTATAAGGTAATGCATGCACGTAAGTTCTAAGTCATGAGATTTCCATACATGCTCTCAATAAACTTATTGATTAGTCTTATATGTAGTATAGCATGAAAATATATCTTTTTCATAAAAATGCATGTGCATTGGAGTAAGAAGATGATGAAAATGTTTTGATTGCAAAAGGGGAAGGAGATGAATGTCTCATGCCTTATGCTTTATGAGATGCTCTAAATGACACGAAGAAAACGTTTTAAAATGCCCCTATGAACTAATGTTTTAAATAATGCGAAGAAAGCGTTTTAAGATGTCCCTATGAACTGATTCTTTAAATAATGGGAGGAAAACGTTTTAAGATGTCCCTATGAACTGATGTTAAATTGTCCCTATGAACTGACGCTTTATGGATACCATGAAAAAAAAATGATGTTTAAGCTCATGCTTTAAAAGTGATATTTCTTCATGAATGCACTGTTAAATGAAAAGATGATGTTAAGTTCATGTTTTTAAATGATGTTTTCCATTAATGAACTGTTAAATGATGAAAAGGACTGAAAGGACTGACATGAATGAATGAAAGAAATGACTAAATAAATGAATACTTTAATTTATGAAATTTACGTAACGGCCATATAAATGAATAAAAAGGGTACCAATGAATGGGCAGATTGCAATGCCGGGTAAGTAGTACTGGTAGTGCACCCAGTGCTGCCCCCTAATTGAAAAGGGATTCCCAACCTATGGCCACGGGAGGAATCCAGGTCCAAATGAAGACCGTTAACCCCAACACACGGGGCGTAATAGTGTGTACCGGCCAAAAAAAGTGAAACGTAAAGTAAAGTTATTTCTAAGAAATGTTTATGCATGAAAGCTAAGATATGTTTATGCATGAAAGCAATGAAATGTTTATGCATGAAAGTATGACTTATTCCATAAACTATTATGCATGAAAGCATTGTCAAGAATAGCGAAAATGTTTATGTATGCATGTTTCAAAAGAAAAGAATAGATGCCTAGTATGTTCATTACATGGTGTATTACTTACTGAGTATTCGACTCATTTTATGTTAAATGTTTTAAACATCCAGGTAATGATGAAAAGGCTGGGGAGCAAGGCATTACTACAGAGGGAGAGGCAAACGCTTAGGACCTTCCCTAACGAGGACAGTTATGTTACGAATGATGGGTTATGTTATGTATAGATATTTTAATTTGGGATGGACTCTGAGAGTCTCTTATGGATGAATGTTCGAATAGAATGTCCATTAGGTGTTCCCTTTTATTAAATGAAAAATTTAGATTGCACGTGTGTCATGTCCATGCCGATCGCATGTTATTAGAAAAAAAAGAAAAGAAAAGAAAAGAACAACCATGTAAGTCAGGATTCCGTCCTTCCTTGGACGGGGTTTTCAGAGCCGCACAAGCCGTTTGTGGTGTTCAGTGATGCTTCCAAATTTAGGTTGGGATGTGTTCTTATGCAGGAGGGGCGAGTGGTAGTTTATGCGTCCCACCAACTTAAGGATCATGAAAAGAACTATCACACTCATGACTTGGAGCTTGCAGCAGTGGTCTTTACTCTTAAAATCTAGTGGCACTATCTTTATGGTGAGGCATGTGAGGTCTACACCGATCATAAGAGCCTGAAGCATCTCTTTACACAGAAAAATCTCAACATGATGCAGATAAGATGGTTAGAGTTAATCAGCGTCTACCAATGCGAGATTAAGTACCATCTCAAGAAAGCGAACTAGGTTGCTGATGCGTTAAGTCTGAACACTTGGTGGATGAGGCTAAGTCGTCGGGGTTAGACTCTCTCCTCTGCGGAATGAGAAGGCTTCTTGTAGAGAGTTCACTGCAAGAGGAATTTTTAGCATTTATGCATGAAGTCTGAGTTGTCGATTTTGAAGAATTGAAGACTCTTCAAAGGAGGGATCCGCAGCTACTAGATATCCAGAAGAGAGTCAGAAAGTCAAGAGGACCTACACACTTAAGTTTGGATAAGGATGGTACTCTACGGTTACGAAATCGTAGGGTGATTCCCACTAATTCAAAGTTTAAGGAGAGAATTTTAGCAGAGGCACATGTGGCTCTTTATTCAGTTCACCTCGAAAGTACGAAGATGTACCGAGACTTAAAGAAGAATTTTTGGTGGGAAGGGATGAAGAGGGACATTGTCATGTTCATTGAGAGATGTGCCACTTGATGACAAGTCACTTGCCGGTAACCTCCAACCCCTCTCAATTCCAGAATGGAAATGGGACGACATTGTTATGGATTTTGTTGTGGGTTTGCCAAGAACTCCAGTGGGAAGAATTCGATTTGGGTGATTATCGACCGATTGACCAAGAATGCCCATTTCCTACTTGTCACTAATATCGACACCTAGGGGAAGCTGACGCAGTTGTATGTGAAAAAGATAGTCTGGTTGCATGGGATACCCAAGACCATTGTATCGGATCGGGACCCAAGATTCAGATCCCATTTTTGGAAGAGGTTATAGGTGGCGATGGGCACTAAGTTGAAGTTTAGGAATGCTTATCACCCCCACGCAAATGGCCAATCAGAGCGCACTATTCAGACTCTGGAAGACTTGATGCGACCTGTGCCTTGGAATTCAAAGGTAGCTAGGAGAATCACTTGCCACTCATAGAGTTTGGGTACAATAACAACTTTCAAGCATCCATTCAGATGGCACCTTATAAGGCTCTCTATGGGAGAAAATGTAGATCACTGTTATTTTGGGATGAAGTTGGTGAAAGCAAACTTCTTAGGCCAGAGATAGTTCAAGAGATGAAGGATCAGGTCCAGATCATAAGAGACAGGATGGCAGTAGCGCAGAATCGCCAGAAGAGTTATGCAAACACAAAAAGAAGAGACATGTCATTCGAAGAAGGTAATTGGGTGTACCTCAAAGTCTCACCCATGAAGGGCATCAAGCGGTTTGGGAAGAAATGGAAGCTTAGCCTAAGTTATGTTGGCCCTTTTTAGATAGTGGAGAAGGTTGGGCCTGTTGCTGACATGATTGCTTTACCTGAATATTTTGGGGAGGTCCAAGACATGTTTCATGTATCCTCACTGAAGAAGAGTTTCAGGCAACAAGAGCCCCAACTGGCCGACCCGGGTAGCCTTCAACTGCAGCCTACCCTTACCTTTGAGGTAGCACCGAGGCAGATTGTGGATTGGAATGAACAAAGGCTGAAATCCAAGACAATACCATCGGTGAAGGTTTTATGGGGAGATTCAATGGCTCAGGACTTCACTTGGGAGAGAAAGGCAGACATGAGAGAGCATTACCCGTATCTGTTTGGGTATTATTGATTGTATGTCTTGTTTCAAGCATGTTTTGAGCTGCATCTTGTAAATTGTCTTTGAATTAATGGATTAAGCCTGTCAATTTTGAGGATGAAATTTCTTTTAGGGGGAGGAGGATGTGAGACCCCAAAAATTAGAGTGTTTTATTTTATTTTATTCTTTTCTTTAAGGGAATTTTTTAGCCCAATTGGGTGGTTGTGGGTTAATTGGTTGTTGTAGGTGCTGTAGGCCAAACTTTAGGCCTGAAAGAAAGGAGAACTGAGCCCAACCAGTGGGCTAGCTGGGAGCCAAGCCCTCTCCTTCAAAATGACGCCGTTTAGTAGCTCGAAAGTGAAATTGTTTTTCTCTCCCCCTGAAACGGCATCGTTTTGGCATGTAGGGTGAAAAAACCTAGCTTTCTTCTTCTTTTCTTCCCCATGCCGCCCACTCCCTCTTCTTTCTTTTCCTTTTTTTTTCTTCTTCTTCCTCCTCTCACCTGCAGACCCATGAGCTTTCCTCGTGACCTGCATCACCACTCCCCGCAACCACCACCTCGGCTCCATGTGTCTGCTGATCAAGGCCCTCTTCTTCGTCTGCTCCACCGTGCGTCTTGCCCAACCCACGCCTCTGGAAGCCTGCAACTTGTGAGGCCATGGCAGCTGCTCGCTGCCGCTGCCCACCCCTCGTTGCGCGCCATGCGTGCAATGCTCACAGAGCCCACGTCGTCCCCTAACCCCAATCGCAGTCATTACTACTGCTGCCAAGAACCACCCCATAGATCGAGCCCCTCGTCCCTCAAACCACTCCTCATTCAGCTTTCTCCTCTCTCAAATCCGAGTTCTAGCATTTCCCCACCCTCGGATCTACTTCTCGAAACCTCTAGGGTTAGTTTTGCCCTAACGCCGTCGTGTTGCCACTCTCAGCTGCCTTTTGGTGGCCGCGCAACCACCCCTATGTACCCCACTTCTCTTTCCTACCATCCTCTTCCCTGGGTTCTGCCCAACCCGTGAGTTAGAGCCACCTCAATCACTGCTCCACCACACCCCGCCGTGGAAACCCTCTCCTCCAACCGCTAGAACTCCAGATCTACCACCCCTTCAAGAAAAACCCCACCAGTAGCCCTCTGTTCCACCAAATCCACCTCCGCCACCTTACTCCGTCGTTGCCCTACTGCTGCTCCACCACTCTTGGCGCCACTTCTGTAAGGTTTCTACTTCTTGTATTGTATTTTAATCTTCAGACTGTGTTCTGATTTAACCTAATCATCTTTGTCCGTCTGTGCAGTGACATGCGCACTAGTTCAATCACAAGACACCGTAAACCATCATTGTAACCATCCAAAATAATTGCCTTCTGCATAGTAAGTAACCCTCCAGCGTGACCCTTGAAATTCTAACGTGAAATTATCTCTAACTTTGTTGCAATCTGGTTGTGTTTGAGAAAGGCCTTGGGCCCGGGGCATTATTGGGAATATTTGATGTGATTGTTGTCAGAATTTGGGCTGAGGGCCGGATGGAGAATGGGAAAACGCGTGTAGTTGGGGTTTGTGAAACTGTGGAATTGTGACTTTTGTGTTGTTGTGTGGTTAACTGTTTGTGCTATACCATGTCATCCAATAAACTACCTGTCATGCATTTACATATTCATTGTTATTAATATATGTCATGTTCTATGCTATGTGGCATAATCTAAAATTGGTTTTAGGTGTCATCGAACAATAAATATACTTTTGTGTGGATGCGTGCGTGTCACGACAAGTCTTTGACTTTTGAGTACTTTCTAAAAGTCTACACAAATATTATACTTTTGTTCTAGTTTAAATACAATTTGATTGAAAGACTTTCTTAGCAATGTGTTAAGTACGTAAAAAAAGTTATTCTTCCAAATAGATTTTTCAAAAAATTATTATTCCTTTGTTACAAGAATTATACAAATCATCTACTTAAATTGATTCATCATTGCTTAACCTTGAATATATTGGATCAGAATAAGAGAAATGATGTTTGCAATATTAGGATATGCAAGACGCATGCACTTTCTTTGAAAAAAGTAGATAAATTAAGAATTCACACGATAAAATGATTTTTTTAATGGTGAACTCCACTTTTTTTAAAATAAATAGTACACAGCGCTTGTATACTCTAGAATTATATATAGCATTACTCTCCGATTAATCATAAGACCAAGAAAAAAACCATTTAAATACAAAAGTTCTTAAATTTGTAGTTATCTTATCATTATTCCAAAATTATTTTGAATTATGATCTATTTCACTAATTTGGTAATACCCAAAACAAATGAAAAGAGACTAGGGTCGAAAACCAGCAAGGAATAAATGAACATGAATAAAAAGAAAGGGTTGGTGCACTGCTTGATTCCATTTATTATTTATTTTATAACGGTACTAATCTCATTAATCATAAATGTCACTTACATCGACTCTATATGAAACGAGTGATATAGTTACAACATTTCTTTGGTGACTATAGGTAAAATACATAATGGACATGTTTCAAGATCAAACATATCCTCTGTGCATTTAAGGGCATTTTTTGCTAGGTAATGGGCTGCCATATTAGCTGCTCGGTATGCATGTGCTACGGACCAAAAGGCATAAGAAGTAAGTATCTTCTTTGCATCTTCTACAAGGCAGCCACCCGAACTCCAGTTCAGGGTGTATTGTTTTAGTAAATCCACCACTTACTTTGAATCCCCCTCCAAACAAAATTGTGTTAGGCCAAGTTCTTTGTAGAAAACTACTGCTAAAAGTAAACCATAGGCTTCAGCATCAAAAGGAGTTCCTTTGAGGGTTTTGTTTGTACGCAAACCTCCAATAACCAATCCATGATGATCTCTGATGAGAACTCCAATTCTAAATTTTCCTTCCTTTAAATTTACAACCACATCCCAGTTAACCTTGAAAGATCCCACATCAGGTTTTGACCACCTTGGAACCCCTACAGGATCCATGAGACTAACTCCTGGATCCTCTGTGATAACTTCCATGTATGATAAGAGTTCTGCCTTGGTCTGTTGGTGGACAACAGTTGGGTGTTTGAACTATTTGCCATGGATAACATTATTCCTTCTAGACCATATTCTTCTCATGCTGATTGCCACCTCATCAAGTTCCTCTGGACTGAGAATCTCTACAAGTCTTGACCAGATATCAAAAATCAAGTCACTGTGAATAGATAGCTTTCCTCATTCCCTGACCTCACACATCCTTAGTAGCAGTACAACCCCATAAAACATGTCCAGAGGTTTCTGGCTCCTGCCTACAGACCAAACATGAGCTATTCTCTACAACTTTTCTTCTCCTCAAATTTGCTAATGTTGGGAGGGCCTCATTACATGCTCTCCATAAAAACATCTTAGTAGCAGGGGTTACTCTTAGCTTCCAAATAGTCTTCCAAATTTGTTTTTCCTTAGCTTTGACTGAGGTCTCCCCTTCTAGAACTCGTTTCATCTCTTTGCTGAGGTGATATCCACTTTTGACATTGTAAATACCATTTGTAGTAAATTGCCAAACTAGCTTGTCTTCTCTCCCCCCAAGCTAATTGGTATTGCTTTGATGTCATTTATTTCCTGTTGGGAGAAAAGTTCTTGGAGGAGAGGTTCCTTCCACTACAGCAGTTGGGGGTCAATAAGATCACATACTTTTTCACACCAGCAATCTACTTCTCGGATGGACTGGACCTTGTAGGGGGGAAACATGGTATCCATTTATCTTTCCATATATTTACTTGTTGGTCATTCCCTACCCTCCTTATGAGGCCTTCCTTTAACAGCCTTAAGCCTGCATGAATACCTCTCCAAACAAAAGATGGCCCTGTCCCCACTTGAGCTTCTAGAATCCCAACCTTATTAAAACACTTCTACTTTAGGATCCTGGCCACCAGAGAATTTGGGTTTTGTAAGATCCTTCATCCTTGCTTTGAAAGTAAGGCTAAATTAAAACTCCTCAAGTCTCTAAAACCAAGGCCTCCCATATCTTTGATGTAGCTAAGTTGTTTCCAATTGACCTATTGTATTTTGGAAGTATCTTCATTGAAACCCCACCAGAATTTCATGAGTAATAGATTTAACTTACTAGTTATCGAGGCTGGTAGCATAAACATACCCATAGCATAAGTAGGGATGGCCTGGAGGACTGCTTTGAGTAGGACTTCTTTCCATGCAACTGAGAGGAATTTATTTTTCCAGTTTGTAACTCGATTCCAAGTCCTATCAATAAGAGAATAGAATGATGCCACCCTTGCTCTGCCCACCAAGGCAGGTAGTCCCAAGTACCTTTCAAAAGTACCAAAATATTTAACACCTGCAATCTGCAAGATTTGTTGTTATACTCCTTGGCCAGTATTTTTACTGAAGAAATCTGCAAGATGATTCACTAATACTAGTCATCCCGACCCCCGCCCCCGCCCTTGCTAGGCCCTCTCCATGTGGGGCGGGGCCCCGTTGCCCACCCCTACCTTGAAGGCAAAAAAGACTTTTGAGGCTCCCCATTCACAAGGATTGAATAGGATACAGAATTAAGACAAGTCTGGATTATGTTAATCCAATGTAAAGGGAATTCCATCTTGGTCATGATAGCTTCAATAAATTTCTTTTCCTCCCTATCGTAAGCCTTACTCATATCTAATTTTAAGTGCCATAAAGCCTTTTTGCCTTTCATTCTTGAGTTCATGGAATGTAGGATCTCGTAGGCTACAAGTGTGTTATCAGAGATAAGTCTCCCAGGTACAAAAACACTTTGGTTAAGAGAAATAAGCTTGGGCAGTATGACCTTCAGCCTGTTTGCAAGGGTTTTAGAGACAATTTTATAAACAACATTACACAGGCTAATAGGTCTGTAATCAGTCACTCTCTTGGGGTTTTTTTACTTTGGGTGTGAGGGAAATGATAGTCTGTTATTCTGTGTAGACTATGAATGGGCTCTCGAATTTATGAAGCACTTGCAGTTGCTGTGCAGGATATACGACATTAATTTCAAGGATAACTGGAGCCACATAAATATTCCCTTTTAGACACATTATCATCTTCTTTCGCTATTTCGCTATTTTGCTTCTTCTTTTGTGCTTTCATTACAAAGAAGAGTGATGCTAGGTTGTCCCCAAAATTGCCTCTAAAGTGTCTCTAATGTATTTTGTTTTTTTTTTAAATGTTAAATAAAAAAAAAATACATATATTCACTAGTGATAATTTTTTTAAACATTAAAATAATCAAATCAAAATGCGCTAGGAGTCACTTTGAATACACTTTTAAGGGGGCAAACTAGCTTTTTCCTACCTACAAAAGAATGAGTTCAAGCGATACAAAATTGTCAGACTAAAACAACCTAAATTTTGGCTATCTGAGCGGAGCAACGCTATTTTTTCCTGAATCTTGAGTTCTAATACTCATGTTGGGGCGCAATGATGTAGCCAATAGGGCTGTGCATTCGGATACGAATCCAGATATCCAGATTCATACCAGAATTTTTAAAACCTGGTGGGTACCCGCTTGGGTAAAACTGGTTACAACCCGAGTTGGTATACTCAGATTGTAACCAGTATCCAATTTTTAACTCTACTTTCTTTTTTTCCAACTCTAGTTAAAAATGACGTCATTTTGAAAAGAAAAATTATATTTTTTAACTGAGTTCCAGATCAGATCGAAAAATAAAATATGGTCCACATGCACACCCCTAGCAACCAAAGAGGTCGTCTAGCCTCTAGGTTGCTATATTTGTGTTCTTGAAGCGTCTTTATTCAAAAACTAAAACTAGTTTACATTGGTTTTACAAGATTTTTAAAATTCTCTTTGGTCCAAGAATTCTGAATATTCACCTTCTTGAATCTTTTAGTCCCTTTAATATGTTCTTGATCTTTGGAGAAGAGAATATTGGAAATAGTTTGTTTATATTCTTTGTAAATTAGAGAAGGAAATAACAAGATTAATTTGGAGAAAAACCTTCTTATGATGTACCATTTTTTTAAAGAGGAATGCTATGCATCAGTCACTATTTACTCCTACACTCCACACCTATAGTTTTTTCATAGGATGTAAGGGTCTTTTTCATAGGGTGTAGAGGTGTTTGTCATAAGGTGTGGGATGTAGGGTGGTGAATAGTAGTTGATGAGAATAATTTTTCTTTTTTAAAATAGAATTATAATGTTTCTAGTTTCAACACACTATAAGCTTTTTGATAGTCAATTCTCAAGATATAATAATATTGATTTAATTAACGGTGTATTTAAAAGAAAATGCTCGAACTTGATATAAAATAGTCTCAAATAAAAAGAAAAAATAATGATAGTATAATATATTTTTCAATATTTCTAAAGAGAATATTGAATGAAAAATTCATAGGCTGAAATCCCTATTTATAGAAATGAAATAACACTTTGCAGAGATTACAATTTTTTTAAAATTGATAATTAATATTAAAAAAATTATTTGTTAAAAAAATTTAAAAACATAGCACTTTGTGCAACGGCCTAGTGGATTAATCACACTTATTTATGAGGTACGTGGTACCTTTTAAGATACAAATTGACACACTTGGGTAGGTGCCTGGCCCATGGTTATTGGTTCTAAAGCCCAAATCATACATGCCATTAATATGCTTAAAAAATGACTTTTGAGGAGGTCCTCTTACCTTTAACTCAATCAAAGAGGTTATTACACCGAGCCACTCGTATCAATTTGTGTGGCCACTCGTATCAAAGGGGTTATTTATAGTCGTAGAATATATAAATATCATGTAGTCATTTTGAAAAAGAGTAAAATTTAATATTAAAAAATTAATTTTTTTTAAGATTTAATATTAAAAAATTAGGTTTTTTTTTTATGTAGATCTTATATTTATTCATTTTTTTTAAAGAAAGTACGCAACTCCAAATATCATTTCTCTATAAATAAAGACAAATAGAAAACTCTATTTATTATCACCACCCCAGCACAGAGCATATTGATACAAATTTTTCCAGTAAAATGCCTCCAAGTTTATGTATGTTTTCGAAGAAAATGGTGAGAAGTGAATGTTTATGGTTCGAATTCACGGATTTTCAATTTTTTTTTAATAATTGTTCATGGTTTGAAAAATGCATATATGTGCCTTGGATGAAGAACTTGCCAAAGATGATAGGTATCTAACTTTATTTGCTTGGTTTGATGGTAAAGAAAAAATGGCGAATAATGTTGCACATTAGAGAACTTGCTTGTGAGAGAAAGAATGTGCCCTTTGCTTTCTAAAGAAAAAGGAATCAAAGAACATAACAAAGTTTTCCAACACGACTTGTTTGGAAATTGAGATGATTTGATCTCATTTCATCTTAAAATTCCTTATAATTTTCTTTCTATCACTCAAACACAAACATGTTTTAATTTTAAATTTTCAACTTTTTCATTCAATCATCACCTAATCATTACAACTTTTCTAAACTTTCAAATAATACAACTTTTTCAAATTTCAAAACAAAAATTATATTAAAAAATTATATTTTAACAATATTTTAATTTTATAATATTTGTATTCACAAATCAATTCACTACTATTTACAAAATTCTCATATCATCTCATTATCTAAACGAGTCCTTACTGATCACATTACTATGTTCTTATAAACGATTAAGTTAGATTTTTAATCCCAACGACAAAGGAACGAGTATTTTCAAGAACTAGCTCGCTTGCCATTACTCAAAAAGTAAAATTTCTCACACATATGGAAGTTTGGGGGGTGGGATGAGACACAAAATTCTCATCTCATCTCATCATTACAACTTTTTCAAATCTCCATACAAAATATAATAAACAATTCAATTTTTTCAAATCTCAATTCACCTTTCTCAAATCCCAAAACAATAATAATACTAAAACACAATATTTTAAACTCTCAAATAAAATATAAAATTCTCATCTCACCCCCCAAACACAAAAACAAACAATTTTTTTTTTTTTTTTTTTTGGAGTCAGGTAGGGGGTCAAACCCAAGACCTCTCCATATGGCTATATGGGTGTTATGCCTTCAGGCCATATGGCTTTGACAACAAACACAAATTTTAAATTATCAATTGTGTTTCGAATTTGTAAGAAGCATATCATATTAAAACCAAAAGATAAAAAAAACTTTTGCCGTGAGTGGACTCACAATAATAGCATATGCATGCATGCTATTATCACAAACATTTCTTTGGTAAGCTAAAAAAGATATATCCTGAGGAGTTAGAATCAAGAAGGGATTCTAGTTCAATCTGAATAATAAAGCTAAACAAGCAGTAGCAACTATTAATAGCAACCCATAACAAATTCCTATTTTTGAATTTGAAATTCCTATTGTATTATTGCATTCTAAACGTGGGCTTTGTGGAGTCTATCTTCTCGCCATCCCAGCTTCAGAAAAAAGTCACTCACCATTGCACTTTTCCTGGTGAATCCCCACCCGACTTAGTGTAAGACCAGATGGATTTCCTTTGTAAGCCTAAATTACCATCCCCCTCTAGTAGCTCAAAGCTTTATAGCTTTGGAATCATATGAAACATTTTCACAATGAGAAAAAAACATATCCCTTGAAAAAACAAAACCAAATCATTACAAATATTACATCCTAAGCTCCTTGAATACAGCCTTAAATAACAAATTTATTAGGACATCTTCTAGTCATTAAAAAAATTTTGGATAAATAAATAATTTAGCAAACAATAAGTTGCTCTCAACTCTAGCCACCAAAATGAAACACTGCCATTCTCACAATGTTTTCTAATCGCCTTGCTCCATCTATATATGCATACTTGATTGTCAGAGCCCTATGGTTCGATTACAAACAGAGGCTGAAAAGAGACAAAAAGAAGTCAATAGGATCTGAAATGAATACAATAATTTACCATGATAGGGTACTTGCAAGCTATAAATTGAGCTGGCCGAGAACAATTTACCGTGTCAACACTGACAGGCTTGCCATCTTCTGCAACGATCTCAATTATGGTTCCCGATTGATCAGCCTGAACAAAAAAGAAAAGGTATACATTTTTTGAACGTTCACTTGCAGACAAAAACCTTGAGAGAATCAGAGAACTAATTTGATCCCCATCCAAATCACCCAAAGCAAAAGAAAGGGAAATTGAGCCAAAACCAGAAATTTTTGAGCATATATATGAGGATCTTAAGATGCAGATATCATGCACCAGGAACTAAGTACGGATGATATCAGTAGAATTCCTAACTATTGTAGGAGTTGCCGAAAGTAATTCAAGAAATAATACAAAACAGAAAAACTAAGCCAAAGTATATTCAATACGACATAACACGAGCTTAAGATAGGAGTAAATGGAACTAAGTTCTATCACAAAACTACTTTGATATCAGAACGGTTTAATAAGAAACACACCAATGAGTTCTAACTCAAATAGCACCTCCTCCCCCTAACGATTGAGCTAGCACATCCTTACCCTAAGAACATGGTGGAAGGTGAACTCATAGGTTCAAAACTCACTTAGAATGTACCAATTAAAAGAAAAGGTTTCAATATGATTGAGGTATTTAAAGGGTTACACCTTAGAATTCTGAAAGACAACTTCTAACATTTAATTTTACAAAACATTTTTTTAGGCCACGTCATCATGCCCCAATGGTTTGGCATAATAAGTAATATATCCCAACCACCTCTCATTAAATTGCTTATTGCACTATCGCCTATCCTCCTAATGCCCCAGTACTCGTAATGCAGTTCATGCCATAACTTGAACTGAAGCCATTCACCATAGTTGGTGGGTAAGAGTTTTTAATTCTTCTTGTTTTTTGTGTCTGTTTTTGTTTTTTGTTTTGTTTTTAATTTTTAACACTTTTTTTTCTCAGTAAACAAAGGTTTGTATTTTAATACTCTTCTAGATAAGATTTGAAACCAAAGACTTAACTTGTTTATAGAAAGGTGGGTTATCTCTCGATTGTCAGTACCAGGTTACATTGTAACACCCCTCCCGCCGCCCCGCAGTTGTCCAAGCACATCCACCAATATATTCCCCATGCTAAATGTTGATATATGGGATACATGATAGGAACGACAAATATTTTTTCTAGCAAAGCAAAAATATCACTGTTTAGTAAGAGATGTGAACTCCCTCATAAAAGCAATAGTTTGTCCCACAGCCCACAAGAAATTCATGTGCCCTTTTTACCTACATCATTCCATCAGGCTCATTAGTCTCGTCAAACCGTGCCGTCTAACACTATTAATATATTTTTATTTTTTGATAAGTAAGAAAATTTATTAACCCACATAATTAGGCATAACCCAGGTACACAGGAAGCATACAAGAGAAAACACCTAATTACAAAACTAAAGCCGGAAAAACAGCAGTAAAGTCATTAAGACTAGTCCCATCCAATACAATAACCGAAGCCCAAAGCAACAATGTATGAAAGAAAAAATCTCTAATCCCTCCCAACTAACGTTCTCTATTGTCAAAACAGTGCCCATTTCTCTCATTCCAAATATACCACATAGGCATAGAGGTCCCATCTTCCAAACAACCACAATTTGTCAATTGCCTTGAATACCTCTCCAACAAGCCAAAAGATTCGCCACCCTCTTCGGCATCACCCAAACAATGCCAAGCCTAACAAAAACCTCATCCCACAAGGCCCTCAACACATCACAATGGAGAAGAAGGTGATCCACCGATTCTCCACACCTTTTGCACATAAAGCACCATCCATTACAAATATACCGCGCTTTCTCAGCTTATCAATAGTAAGAATTTTTCCATGAGAAGCCAACCAACCAACCAAAGAAAGCCACCTTGAGAGGCATTTTGATTCTCCAAATATTCTTTCAAGAAAAAAAATCAGTAGGAGAATGTATCACCATGACCTTGTACAAAGATTTAACCGAGAGAGTTTCTTATTTCCAGGATGAATCCAAAAGCAATCTATCATCCTCTCCTGACTTTATGTTTAGAGCATAGAGCAAGCTGTAAAAATCAGTGATGTCCCCCATCTCCCAATCCTGGATGTCTCTAATAAATCAAACTGACCACTGAATAAAACCAGCAGAATTATCCATATAATCAGCCATGGAAGAAAGTTTAACAGAGGCAATCCTAAAAAGAGAAGGAAAAAATTCTTCAAGACATCATCTCCACACCATAAGTCATGCCAAAAACTGATCTGGTTACCCCTACCCACCTCAAATCTGAAATTTCTGGAGAAATCCCCCCATCCGTTTCAAATGAATTTCCATACTCCCACACCATACTCGTTTGAGCACAAACCTCCCCAAATACTCCCATATTTGGCATCAATAACAGTCCTCCAAAGGGCATCCCCTTCTTGATGGTACCACCACAACCATTTCCCTAAAAGTGCCTTGTCAAAAGTTTTCAACTTTCTAACCCTCAAATCTCCTAAAGATAAAGGAGGGCAAATCTTGTCCCACTTAAGCAAGTTGAATTTTTTCTCATGCTCCAAACCTCCCCACAAAAAAGCACGAAAGATCCTTTCCATTCTATTAGCCACTCCTACAAGCAAAGGAAATAGAGATAGGAAATAAGTTGGGATGCTAGATAAGGCACTCTTGATTAAAGTGATTCTTCCCCCTTTGAACAAGTAAATCCTTTTCCAACCAGCCAATCTATGTTCAATCTTCTCAATAACCCCATCCCACATTGCCTTGGATTTATGAGATGCCCCCAAAGGAAGACCAAGACACTTCATAGGCAAAGTAGATACCTTACAACCCAAAATATCAGCCAAATCCCCTAAGTTATTGACCAAACCAACAGGGACCATTTCAGACTTTGAAAAGTTCACCTTAAAACTGGAAACAGCATCAAAACATAATAAAAGTTCCCGTAACGAACAAATCTGGTCAGAATTCGGCTCACAAAGGATCAAAGTGTCATCAGTGAAGAGTAAATGCGAGACATTAATGCTGCCATGCGATGAGCTACCCACTGAGAAGCCCGAAATGAAGCCCCTACCCATTACCGCTTTCAACATTCTGCTCAAAACATCCATTACTAAAACAAAAAGGAAAGGGAACAAATGATCCCCTTGTCTCATTCCCCAAGACCTATTAAAGAAACCAGCTGGGGTGCCATTAACCAAAATCGAAAATCTAACGGTAGAAATGCAGTGCTTCATTCACTTACACCACCTCTCCCCCAAAACCATACCTACCAAGGATGTATACCAAAAAATCCCAATTAACATTATCAAAAGCCTTCTCCATATCAAGTTTACAAAGGATGCCTGGCACTTCTACTCTCCAAACATTCATTAGCAATGATAACGGAATCAAGGATTTGCTATCCCTTGCCAAAGGCATTTTGTGACTTCGTAATGATCTGCCCCAAAATCTCGCTCAATCAATTGGCAACAACCTTCAAAATGATCTTGTACACTCCACTAACAAGACTGATGGGACGAAAATCCTTCACTTCCACAAACCCAGCCTTTTTTGGGATAAGCGCAATGAATGTAGCATCAAGACTTTTCTCAAATTTCATATATGAGTGAAATTCAAGAAAAACCTTCACGACGTCCTCCTAACAACGTCCCAAAAAACCTGAAAGAATGCCATGGAAAAGCCATCTGATCCTAGGGCTGTACAGAAACCGACAGCACCGGCCGCCACCGACGCGAACCGACCGGTCGCGTCAGGAACTGACCGGAACCGGTGGAGAACCGGTCGGCGTGCGGTGGAAATTTCAAGAAACCGATGTTCAGCGGTTCGATCTCGGTTTGAAGCTGGATCGGACAGCTAAACCGACCGATATAATAAATTTTTTTTTTTTTTTAATATACCCTTATCAAAACGGCGCCGTTCCACTTAAATTTAAGTTGAACGGCGCCGTTTTAGTTAATAAGTACTACAACAGATACTGGAAACGACGCCGTTTGGCATTAAACCAAACGTCGACGTTTTATTAAGGACATAAGAAAAAAATAATAAGTCTGAAACGACGCCGTTTCACTTAAGTTTAAGTGAAACGGCGTCGTTTCGTTAAGAGTATTTTTCTTCTCCGATCGTCTTCTTCCCGAACTCTCCTCTGTAACTCTCTCTCTCTCTCTCTCTCTCTCTCTCTCTCCCCTATGCATCTCTCCCTCTCTCATAATTATCTCACTAAAATCGCCAAAGAACTGACGCCGACCGAGAACCGGCAGAGAACTGCCTCAATTGGTGTCCTCCTCGCCATCGACCGGTTACGGTCGGCACCTCATCCATTTTTTCAGACGTCGGTCGGCGTCGGTTTTGCCCAAAAACCGCGCTGACGACGTTGGTTTTCACCCCTATCTGATCCCGAGATGGCTCTATCTTTGTCCATCCCTCTTATCACACTAAGCACATCCTCCTCTTCAAACATTCTCTCCAACCAGACCGCACTAGACTAATCAATCGAATAAAAAACCAGCCAATCAACCTTAGGTCACCAAAAATATTGCTCTATAAGAAGCTTTTCATAAAAAGAACAATGTGATCCTTAATATCTGAACGATCCGTAAGGATATTCCTTCCGAGTGAAGCACCTCAATGGCATTATTTCTTCGATGAGAATTGGCAACTCTATGAAAGAATTTGGTGCACTTGTCCCCTTCAACCAAAGAGTCCATGATTTTGGTCGCCAAGATATCTCCTCCATAAGAGTGATTTTTTCAGCTCAGTTTCAACATCGAGTTTCCTTTCCTTCTCATCAACCAAAAGAACCCCTCACTCTCTTTTTCATCAAAACAATGAAGCTCCTCAAAAAGAGACTTTCTCTAATCAACAATTTTCCCAATAACTTCCTCATTCCATTTCTTGAAGTCATTTTTCAAAGTTTTGAGTTTTCCAACTAAAACAAAGTTGGGTGTACCCGATAACTGATAAGAGGACCACCACAATCTCAACATTTCCACAAACCCATCAAATTTTAACCACATATTCTCAAATATAAAATATCTCTGCACCTCATGAATACCACCACAGTCCAATAAAATGGGGAAATGATTAGAGCTTAATCTTGGGAGACGTTTTTGACATAAGAAGTCTGTCCAACCTAGACCATGCCCTCCTGTTTGACCAAGTAAAATCTCCCCCAGCCAAAGGTAAATCAACCAAACCTAGGTCAAAAATTAAATCAGAGAAATCAACCATGGCCGAACCAATACGAGTCCCCCGACCTTTCACTCGGAAACCAAGTGATGTTAAATTCACCACCAATACACCATGGACCCTCTGACCAACTACACAATCCAACAATCTCATTCCGAAGAAATCTTCTATCGCTATTAACATTGGGCCCATACATGCCAGAAATCGCTGCCAGAAACCATCGTCCACATTCTTAAAGAACAAGCCACCAAGAAGTCCCCAACATACTCTTCCTCCAAATTTACTGCTCTCTTATCCCACATCAAAATAATTCCACCCGAAGCCCCCTGAGAAGCAAGAGAGACCCATCCCACATAAGAACAACCCCACAAACTTCTAATAATATTTCTATCAATTAACTTCAATTTGGTTTCCAGCAAACAAAAAACATCTACTTTCCATTCCCGAATCAAATTTCTCACACGAAGATGCGGGTCAATCAACCCCCGAACATTCCATGAAAGGATATTTGGCTTCATAAATCACTGATGTTCACCCTGTCTTTGTGCCTTCCTCTCCTTGCACTACCTTTCTTTGCATCATAATTGATAGAGCATGACAGTCTCTTAAGCTCTCTTTCTTTTTTTGAGAAGGATCTAACCAAAAAATGTTGTCCCACCTCGATAGCAGTAAGAAGAGCTTTAAATTGTTCAAGACCCTCACAAGAAATTGCTATGAAATCACGAATTTCATCCATCTTCTGTAAAACCCAGTTTGAATGAAAACCAGCCAAAGCGTGAGCTGGGGGTAGTGAGCAGATAGGACTAGGCTCGTCCCCCCGAATCATCCAGCCCATTAATAGAAGCACCAACCCCTGTCCCCCTTCATACCAACTGCAATTCATGCTCTTCAACTGACCCATTAGTCGAAATCACCAAGTCATGATCCTCAACAACACAAGACCTTGGAAAGAACCTCCTCGTCGTTCATCAGGGGAGACTCCCTCTCATTTACAGCCATCATCATCTTGGGTACCGGAAATGAGGACAGGATTAATTTCGGCAAGAAGCACCGTAATTAGTCATATTGGACAACAATTTACCTTACAAATTCCAAACCATAAATCCACAAATTCTCTTCACGCTAAGTCCAAAAAAAGTGTATTCTTGTTCTTTTTCTTTTTTTTTAATCTTTTCTCACCTTATCAAATGGCAATAACACTATTAATATTAAGTCCTCATTTTGCAATCATCCATTGTTCATTGACGAGGATCACTTAAAAATGTTGAGCTACAAACCTCAGTTCACTATCCATTGAAATGCACACATTGGACACCAAGGTCCAAGTTGATAGTCAATAAAGCAAAAAGTTCTAATTTTCTTTCTTGACTCTCAACCATGAAGTAGATTATGGCACTGAAATTTTATAAGATCAAAGGATTTTCTGTTGTCATTTCCAATATTCAATTTATGATAGATTAAGGTTGCGTTTGGATATTGAGCTGAGCTGAGCTGAGATGAGTTCTTTATGAATAGTAGTAAGTTGAGATGGTGGAGTGAGTTATGTGGGACCCACTTAAGATGAGTTTAGATATGTTTGGATGTTAAAAGGAGTTTAGATGTATTTATGGAAAGTTGAAAAATGAGATGTTGAGTTGAAAAAGGTTGAGTCCCACGTGTAAAGAGGGCATTCCACATTTTGGGCTACCGGCTCCGGAAATGTAATACTTAAAACTATAGCTCCAATCATCACTCAATTGTTTTCCTTTTATAAGCTACTTGCTGTTCTTAAGGATTTCTGCTTCTTTCTGTAACGTCTGCATTGCCGTTATTTAGTATATAGGGTTCGGACAATCAGTTGTTTTTGAAACTTACCGAATGAATTTCTATCTTTTTACCTTCGATTTCAGAACTACAACTCTGAACCCGAATGATGTTTAGTAATTTGAGAGTTGTGTGTTTAGATGTTGGGCTAGGCTTAAATTTGAACTCAATTCAGATGAGCTCAGCTGCTTCTATGTTCCAAATGTAGCCTAAGGGTTTGGCATGGACCTAGACTAGGCTCCTTGGCCCACCTAGAGACTGAAGGAGATTGGGGTTGTGGTTGATATTCCTAATGTTAAATTATGTGAGGTTACAATTTTAGATGGGATTTTTTAGATCTCAAACAAGTCCGAGTTACCAAACCAAAAGAACTTCATGGAATGATAATTATAGTTTAGAAAGGGATGCTTCTATTGGGACACCTAGTAAATGAACTGATGGAGTTTTAATGGAAAGGGATGCTTTTATCTGTTTTGGATATTTAAAATTTAACTTTTCTCTAATATTTTTACTTATAATAAGAAATTATAGGAAACTATCCCTGATTAACTTCATCCTTGTACAAAATCAAGGAAGTGAACCACAAGTATAAGGGAAAAAGATAACAAGAACTAATAGAAAATTCCCAATTCATCTTATGGACAAGAGAGACATCATAGCGCATCGCCTCAGATAAAGTTTGGATGTGGAAACTTACTTCGATTTCATTCATCAATTTCATGGCCTCAATGATGCATAATACTTGTCCCTTTTGTACCTTGTCTCCAATCTAAAAGAAACTCCTCATGTAAGACAAATAACCAAAAAAAAAAATAGAGGAGAAAAAACAAATAAGGCAGCGGCAAATACATCTATCAATCACTAATCATTTGAATCCAGGTAAATCACTAAGTATAAAGGATTAACCTTCACAAATGGTGGTTCACCAGGGCCTGGACTTCGGTAGAATGTCCCTGCCATGGGGCATTTAAGAGGTGGAAGTGATGACTTGGCTGACTTGACAGCAGAAGTCGATGAACTAGGGACTGTAGGAGGTAGGGAAGGAGCATTTGCAGGTGCAGGTTGGGCTGGGGAGACCATTAATGGAGCATGTGAATGCGTAAAAGTAACTGGTGTGGAAGGAGGTGGTTGAGGTAAGGCGTCCTTTTTACGAATTAGGACTTCACAGTCAAGCTGTTTCAACTCTAACTCCACTATATCTCTGGAATCAACAAGCCTGCAAGGGAGATAACAAGATTTCTCAATGATTAAAAATAGATTATAGAAGTACCAAGACATTAAGATCCAGCTTGCTCACTTAACAAGACTTGAAACTTGAGCAATGAATTCAGAAATTGATTCCTCCGTAGCCAAAGCTCCAGAAGAAGGGTCATTTGATGGTTTAGCATCCTTTGCTTCTGGTGCCACTAGTTCTGACTGGAATGAGGGAGTGGCATCAGCATTTGAGGACCCATCAACTCCAACCTTGAAGAGAAAAGACGATGCCAAAAGCATGTCCAAGAAGGAATGAATATTTGAAAATATATCGTCCAATGAAAACCATTGAAAGAACCTTACCTTGTTCAATTGAGCTTTTACCACACTGGTATAGTTCCGACCAGGTCGTAAACCCTACAATGTGGCATCAGTTTCAGACTTCTCATTTACATATACATATACCCATCAAAAAAATATATAGATACAAGAGTAGAAGAGCCTTCTACAAAACATTAATTGTTTAATCAGTAAATAAGAATCTTATTGATGATAATAGGCATAGCCCAAGTACATGGGGCCTTGTGCAAAATGTTATTAGTTTCAACAAGGTATATCCTTTAATTGGGATATTGCAGTCCATATCAACTCCTGATAGTATGAAGAGGCTATTTATAAGAAAAGAAAGTAAGCTGCAGCTAGAAATGCCAAGTTCTGATTGAGAATTGGAAAATTGAGCTTTATCTTGAGAGAGAGAGAGAGAGCACACCCCGCTCTCTTACGGATTGCTCAAATTTCAAACTGACCAAATAACTAGTCCATTTTCTGTCTTACATGCAACCAACTGAATCGCCAAAAGCATTCTTGGACCAGAAAACTGCCTGCATTCCCGACTCCTCTGGAAGCTTTGGTTCAGTATGGCATTTAGCATGTACAGATCCAGCAAAGTCTTTTAAAATTACCTTTTATGAGACAGAAACTTCATATATTCGGCGATCTTTGTAAATCATTTGCTAAGCATTCATCTTTTATAAAGCTGTTGTCATGCCAGTCCTTTTGTTAGTGGCAACTTTCTTCTTCCCAGTGAATAAAGCCCATATATATCAGCTTGCATAAAAAGGCATTTTTCATGGAGCTGTTTCAACTACCATCTACTGCATTCTCATTGAAATCATCAAAAGCATTCATTTTAGATCTCCAACAAGATCAACAGTCTATGCTTCAATTTTTAAACTAGAGATATCGTCATCTGAAATCAGCAGGTAAGGTTGAAATGCTAAGAGGGTGCGAGTCTAGAACAACTGAGGCAAGCTTTCAATGTTCCAATGCCTTGAGGTGGCATGAAATGTCCTTTGAGAGCCCAGGCAATGCATCAACCCAAAAAAAATTATGATGCTAATTATTCAGGTCAAGATTGTCTAAAAGCTTGATGAAAATTGTAGAAACAAGAAGTAATCCATTTCAGACTTAACAGAATTAAAACCCATCACTCAATAGCCAAGTGCTCACACATTAGTAATTTTTTAAGTATGAAATAGGCAAATTCTACTTTTCTATTTAAAGTTGGGAAGGGGTCACCACAGACTTGGTCGACAGGGGAAGGTGAGCTGGTGGGATTTTCCCGGGGGGGCCGGCGACAGCGGAGCCACCGTCTGACTCAAGAGCAGTCGGGGTGTTTTCTAAGGCAGAAAAAGCCGGATTTTCAGCTCATAAGTTCACGGAGGCAACAGGAAACTTTTCTCAGCAAGTGATAGTCCCTCTAGATTTTTTTTGGGACTGAAGAAGAGTTAGAAATTGTGGGGACGGCACACACAGATGCCTGTTGGGAAGATCCATTTCCACTAATATCCCTTTACCCGTATAAGAACAGTAATTTCTAGGCTTCAAATTGGGTTCTGAATAAGGTAAAGGAGATGCAAGAGAGTGTGAGAATTTTATGTGATGGTTTTGAGGACCAGCTTATTGCCCTTTTTGCAGCCATAGAAGCTGGCAAGCACAGTTCGGGAGCTCGCTTCAGCTAAGAAGTGAGCTAGAGAACTCCAAAGGCTTGACCGGACAGTGAATGATGGAGCAAGTGGAACGAGCTCTAATCGGGGAAGAATGAGGGGAAGGGCAAAGGAAGTGATTTTATGAAACCAAAGATTGTTTCTTGGAATGTAAGGGGGCTGAATGATAAGGATAAACATCTTATAGTCAGAAATCAACTCCATAAATGGAAGGTAGACATCGTATGTTTACAGGAAACGAAACTGGCAGTTATTTCCCTTCGTATCATTAGGAGTTTGTGGGGCTGTAGTCAAGTGGGATGGCATTCTTTACTGTCTAATGGAGCATCCGGGGGCATACTAGTAATGTGGGATAAAAGAGTAGTGGAAAAAATGGAAGATTTCCTGGGGGATTACGTGGTGGCATGCTCGTTTAAGAATGTCATGGATGGCTATCAGTGGGCTTTTGCAAGTGTCTATGGGCCTAATCTCGACCGGTCTCGAAGTTTACTTTGGGATGAGTTGGCCAGTATTGGCAGCATATGGGGCCTACCTTGGTGTATTGGAGATGATTTCAACGTCACTTGTTTTCCGAGTGAGAGATTGGGGGGTTCGGATTTCGGGGAACCTCTCCAAGGCAGGGCCCTTCGGACCCACCCCTGCAGAGTAAACCCTAGTCCCGTGCACCGCACTCTCGAAAGTTTCCTTACACGGAACTGGTTAAATCGCTGACTTTTCACCAGGGGGTGTGGCCAGAATTTACGGGATATTCCTCTTGCAAGTGGCTCCTTCACTTGGTCTAGCAACCGAGATCTTCCTTCTTGGTCAAGGATAGACGGATTTCTAATCTCACCGGATTGGGAGGCACACTATCCAGATCTCATTCAGAAGAGACTACCCAAGTTGTGTTCAGATCACTTTCTCATTCTTTTGAATTGCGGGGGCATTCGAAGAGGTCCAAGGTACTTCAAATTTGAGAACGTATGGTTGAAGTCAGAGGGTTTTCTAGACAGAATAAGACAATGATGGTCTTCTTACCATTTCCATGGTAATTCTAGTTATATTCTGGCCTGCAAATTAAAGTCTTTGAAAAAGGACTTGAAGGAGTGGAATGCGCAAGAGTTCGGTAATGTGGAAAGCCAGAAAACTATTCTATTGGAGGATCTTAAGGGCTTGGAGGGAGTAGAAGAGGTGGGGGTTCTTTCTGAAACCAAGCGAGCCCACAAACCAAGTGATTGCAGACATTGAACGGATGTCTCTTTTGGAAGAAATATCTTGGCGACAAAAATCACGTGCATTATGGTTGAAGGAAAGGGTTAGATGCATCAAGTTCTTCCACCAAGTTTGATGAGATGGGGCAGCCTCATTCAACCAATCTGAGATCTCAGACCACATGTCAATTACAATAATAAGTTGTTTTCGGAACAATTTGAGTGGAGGCCGAGACTTGACGGGCTGGTTTTTTATGTTCTTGACCCGAAGGTTGGGGAACGACTCAAAAGGCCTTTTGAGGAGGTAGAGGTCAGGTTGGTGGTCAAGGGTATGGCAGGCAATAAAGCTCTAGGCTCTGATGGCTTTTCCATGGCCTTTTTTCAAACTTGTTGGGATGTGCTTAAAGATGATATCATGGAAGTTTTCCATGAATTTCATGGAAGCGGGCGGTTCGAGAAAAGTCTTAATGCAACATTCTTAGCACTCATTCCTAAAAAGCCCGGCGTAGTAGAGGTGAAAGATTTTCGTCCCATTAGTCTGGTGGATGGGCTATACAAAATTTTATCCAAAGTATTGGCAAATAGGCTGAGCAAGATGATGGAAAGCTTGATTTCGAAGTCTCAAAATGCATTTGTTCAAGGTAGGCAAATCTTTGATCTTGTACTTATAGCCAACAAATGTCTGGAAAGTCGTATTAAATCGGGAGAGTTGGGACTCCTATGTAAGTTAGACATGGACAAACCTTATGATCACGTCAATTGGAGTTTCTTACTTTATATGCTCGAGAAATGCGGCTTTGGCACTAAGGCCTCGTTTGTTTTCAGAAAACATCTCATCTCATATCATTTCATCTCATCTAATCACTACAACTTTCTCAACTTCCAATACAAAATAAAATAAACAATTCAATTTTTTCAAATTTCAAAACAAAAATACTATTAAAAAATATATTCTAACAATACTTTATTCAACTTTTTAACTTTAATCTCAATTTATCTCATCTCATCTCATCTGCGAAAACAAACAAGCCCTAAATGATGTTCCTGGATCCATCATTGTATCTCTACGGCCTATTTCTTCGTATTGGTGAATGGTACGTCAAAAGGTTTTTTTCAAAAGCTCCCGAGGTTAGCGACAAGGGGACCCTCTTTCTCTGCTTCTCTTTGTCTTTGTGATGGAAGCTTTCAGCAAGATGATTTCAAGAGCCGTGGCAGAAAGGTTCATATCAGGATTCTCAATGGAAGAGGCAAGTTCAAGTTCGCTTAACATTTCTCACTTATTGTTTGCTGATGATACTATAATCTTTTGTGAGGCTAGACATGAACAAATTCGAGCATTGAGGGCTCTATTATTATGTTTTGAAGCCGTGTCAAGGTTGAAGGTGAATTTGGCTAAATCAGAGGTAGTATCAGTGGGGTATGTATCCAATGTGGAGAGTTTGGCGTCCATCTTGGACTGTAAGATATCTCAATTGCCCATGAAATATCTCGGCCTTCCGTTGGGCGTGGCGTTCAAATCGAAATCCATGTGAGATGATGTGTTCAAAAATGGAGAGGAAATTAGATGGTTGAAAGCAGATGTACTTATCCAAAGGGGGCCGGGTAACTTTAATCAAAAGCACTCTTTCTAACTTATCAACATATTTCCTCCCCATCAAAGAAGGAGGCTTGGGTATTCGGATTGGCAAAAGGTTATGGAGATATCACCAAGAACGGGAGGCCTTGCAGCGAACCATCATAGGTTTGAAGCAGAGGGAATCATGGGCAAGGTGGTGTTCTAATGAGGTGTATGGGCCTCATGGAGTTGGGCTTTGGAAACATATTAGAAGAGGGTGGGACACTTATGCAGTACATACTCGCTTTAGAGTTAGCAACGGAGTGAAGGTAAAATTTTGGCATGACTTATAGTGCGGTGATCGGGCACTCAAGGATGTTTTTCCACAAGTCTATGGCTTAGCAAGAAGGAAATAAGCATCAATAGCAGATTTAGTTATCTTTTCCAATGGCCTCCCCCAATGGAACCTCACTTTCCTTAGAGATGCACAAAATTGGGAGATGGACGACTTCTCGGCGTTTTTTTACCTTGTGTACTCCACTCATGTGTCGGGGGAAGGTGAAGACAAGATTTATTGGCGCCCCTCTAAGAAGGAAGTTTTTACGGCCCGCTCTTTTTACCATTCTTTGAACATGCACAACTCAATCTCGTTCCCATGGAAGAGCATTTGGAAGACAAAGGCACCTCTAAAGGCAACTTTTTTTGTATGGACAGCCTCTTTGGGGTAGATTGCCATGACCTTGTGGACTGAAGTCTTTGCACAATTGGGGCTAGCGTGGATGATGCCAGAAAGGGTATGCGATTTTTTAGCCTCTTGGAGAGGTATTAGGGGCAACTCTCAAATTCCATCCATATGGAAGATGTTACCTATTTGTCTATGATGGTGCATTTGGAGGGAGCGGAACACAAGATGCTTTGAAGATCAAGAGAGATCAATGGAAGAGCTTAGAATTTTGTTTTTCAATACTTTATTTCATTGGTCGATTGTAATTGATTTTCATGGCAAGTCTTTTTATGATTTCCTTGTATCTCTAAACTAGACATAAACTAGCTCTTGTATATGTCCCGTATATTTGGACATTTTTGTCTCTCTTTTGATCAATAAAAATTTGTTTACCTATCAAAAAAATATATATTTAAAGTTGGGAAACCAGAATACAAGGTGTATAAAATTATAAATTTTCATATAAAATAAAAGTAAAGATCATTATTTTATTTGGTCCCACAACATTAGCGTCCTTTTTTTTGGAGGGGGGTGGGGTTATAATGCTAAGCTTCAAGATCGAGTGGCTATTCTCAAACTCTGGCACTTTGACTATCACCTTCTCCATTACCATGTTCACACACGCAGGAATACCCCTGTCAGCAGGGTTACTCCTAGTTTGAGTCATCAGATGCAAGGCAGCAAATGAAGGCAGAGGAAGAGGAAAGCTGTTAACTCGCATTTATATAAAATAGTCAAACAGATCCTAGGTTTGGTCAGTGACTTTTGGTTGCAAGTGGATGTGTTATGACAGGAACCAAAGACATTGGTCCCTAGATCAATTCCTCCTCTACCTATAAATTTATAGTTCTTCCACCTGTAGGAATTACAATTCATTTATACCAGGAAGACTTGTCTTTTGATAAAGGAAGACTTTGACCCTTGAGATCTTTAGTGAATAGACTGCTTTGGTCTTATTGTAGAGAGTTTTCTTTTCTTTTCTTCTATCTGTTCGAAGCACACCTAATCCATAAACTTTGCATAGACATCACTTTCTACAAATATTTCCCATTTCTAGTAAAATTATGTTATTATGCATTTCAAGTTTACCAGGGGCCGAAATGGTTCTACAAGTTCAACATAAAACCAAAAACCCTTAAAAACCATAGCATATAATTTTATGAGAACGTCAACAAAACAAATGTCCACGTACAAAACCAATCAAGAATAGTTAGACAAAAAGGAAAATAATTGTGTTGCCAAGTAACGCAAAATATTCGAAAACCAATACATAACTATTAAAATTTCAGTCATTTCGCATGTTTTCACGGAATCCAAACATAGCATAATTCGAAAAAAATTAAAGAGTGAGATAGAGTAGAGTTATTACCTTGGTCAAAAGGGGGAGACTGGGCTTGAGAGGGAGACGAAATGAAAGCTGGGAGTGAGTGTAATTATTGTTCAAACGAGTCAAGGTGGCTGAGGCTTTGCTTACAGCTGAGGCCGAAGCTGAAGCTGTAGTCTGAGACGAAGCCATTGCTCAGAGAGAGTGAGAGAGAATCAGTTATTGAATTCGCAGAAATGGGATACCGAAAGAGATTGGTTTTATCTGAGTTGTTAACGGGCGAGGCAGAAAGACGAGTGACTGTCTTCACTTCCGGGTCGATGAGACCGAAGACTGCGAAGGAGAGAGTGAAACGGAGACTGCACAACCGTTTGTTTCTTCGACCCTACTCGCCGCCGCTCTCTGCCACGTTTCCGGATTAGGTTTATTATTATTATTATTATGTTTTTTTTACCAACGATGGATTTTCAAAGAACATATACCCTCTGAAAATCATTTTGTACAAACAGTTCCTTAATTAAAATCAAATATAAAAATAAATCAAATATTAAAATAATAATAAATAATAACCCTATCATTATTCTTCTTTAATATACACGTTGCGGGTGTAAATGACAAGTCAGAACTCATGCCTGTGCAAGTGCTTGTCACATTTTAATTATTTAGTAAAACATTATGTGATTAATTTATCAATAAATTATGTTAAACTCTTTTGTTTACGTTCGAAACTCACCTCAACTCATTTCAATTTATCTCATTTTATTATTATAATTTTTTAAAATTATCACATAAAATATAATAAACAATTCAACTTTTTCAAATTCTAAAATAATAATAATATTAAAAGTAATATTCTAACAATATTTTATTCAATTTATTTAAAATTATTTCAACTCATCTCTGAATCTAAACGAGACTAAAGTCTCATTTTGATTTAGAAAATGTTTCATCTCATCATTATAATTTTTTCAAATTTTCACAAAAAATATAATAAACAATTTAACTTTTTTAAATTCTAATTCACATTTTCCAAATTACAATTTAACTTTTTCAAATCTCAAAACAATAATAATATTACAAAATAATATTTTAGCAATATTTTTTTTAACTTGCATCTTTTATCCAAAATTATCTTGTCTCATCTCATCTTATCTCAAAATCCAAATCAGTCCTAATTTTAAATTCTCAAATTAGTCTTAATGAGCCATTTTAAATAAGTCCATGAGCTATTATTTGTTGAGATTGTTTGTAAATTTTAATTAAGTTCATAAGCCCAAAAGAATATTTGAAGGTTTGTTAAAGTTTAGTGGATGATTTTCGATATTGTTAATGTACCAATATTTTTAGAAGCCCAATCAAAGTTTATTAGATAATTCTAAAAAGGCCACGGACCTAAAATCTATTTTGCTGGATTATGAAATTTTTATTAGGCTTAATAATTAAGATAAAACTCATTTTAATATTTGTGGACCACATGAGTCCCTATTTAGTTGGTATTAGGCCAAATAAAATTTAAGATTGGCCATTAGGGTTATTAAGTGTATGTTTGGAAAGTGAGATGGTCTCAAATCATCTTATCTCAAAACTTCACAGAATTTCCGTCCCAAATATTACTTAAACACAAATATTTTTCAACTTCAAAGTTTCAATATTTTCATATAATCATTACCTAATGTTTATAATTTTTTCAAACTCTTAAACAAAATACAAAAAATAATACAATTTTTTAAGGTTTTAAAACAAAAATAATATTAAAAAAATAATATTTTAACACTATTTTAACTTTATAATACTTTTATTCATTTTTTTTCCTCCCATTTTCTAAAACTTAATAAAATTTCTTAATTCAAACTGTTTCACTATTATTTATAAATCAGTTAATTACTATTCACAAAATTCTCATTTTTTCTCGTCGCCTAAACATGCATTTAGTCTTATATAGGTATGCTTCAATTACATATGAATTATATTATTCCAGTTAAAATAAATAAAAGAATCAACTCAACTACTTTATATAAACGGATTAAAACCGATCCAATTTAGATAAATCTAATAAAAATTAATTATTATCAACTATAATTTATATATATCGTATTAAGATTTAAAAATATGATTTATTTAATAATTATGAGTACATGACGATGCCACACTAATACAGCTCAAAATCATGAATCATCACCTTTTAGAAGATATTTGAAAACGTATTTCATTCCGTTCCATCTCATTTCATCTTATTCTTAAATATTATTTAAATATAAATATTTTTAAACTAATCATTACAACTTTTTAAATTTTTAAACAAAAAATAAAAAACAATTCAACTTTTTCAAATTTCAGAATAAAAATAATATTAAAAAAAATATTCAAACAATATTTTAAATTTATAATATTTTTTATTTAACTTTTTTTCTCACATTTCTCAAAATTCAGTAAATACTTAACTCAAATTATTTTACTACTATTCACAAATCATCTTTCTACTATTTATAAAATTCTCATCTCATTAAATTTTCCAAGCATCTATTTAATTTATTTAAGAAAATGATAAAGTTATTATTAAATAACAATTTGTATACAATTATGTAATAAAAAAATATTATTTTAAATTTAATTTTAAAATTTACTTTTAATTTGATGTATTTAAATATAATAAAAAATATTATTATATTTAAAGTTATCTATAAATTGTAAATGAGTTGTTAGGACTCGTTTGGATATTGAAATGAGATGAAATAGTTTTAGATGAATTGAATAAAATACTATTAAAATATTATTTTTAATATTTTATTATTTAAAAATTTAAATTATTTATTATACTTTATATAAAAATTTAAAAAATTTATAATAATAAAATAGGAAGGGATGATGCGACATGATTTATGCATATATGAATGATATATGAATGGGCCTCAATCGGCAAATAGAGCCTTCCGATTTTCATGTCCGCAGCCCACCATACCCAGTCGGTTCCTTGCGTAATAAAATTGTGAAAGTGAAGAATCCTCTCTCACTCCAGAAGAACATGGCCGCCATTCCTCTCCTCCGCCTCTCAGCCACAGCTAATCTCAGCTCCCGGTCACCTCTCTTACCTGATCCCTTCAAACTCAAACGGTTACCACCACGAAAATGGAGCACCACCGCAACCACAACCACCATCACCCGAATGTCCTACAACCCAACCCCAGCCACTGATCGGTTAATCTCAGCCGTGGCTTACACTCTCCCCCTTTTCAATTCCCTCCAGTATGGCCGTTTCCTCTTCCTCCAATACCCAACTCTGGGCTCCCTCTTTGACCCTCTCGTCCCTCTCCTCTCCCTCTATAGGTCCATCCCCTACTCCTCCTTTGTTGCCTTCTTTGCTTTGTACCTCGGCGTGGTCAGGAACCCGTCTTTTAGCCGCTACGTCAGGTTCAACTCCATGCAGGCCGTCACTTTGGACGTGCTCCTCGTGCTTCCCTTGTTGCTCCAAAGGGTCTTCAGCCCGGGCAGGACCGGGCTCGGCTTCAAGGTCACGGTCTGGTTCTACAACGTGCTGTTTGTGTTCAGTGTATTGTGTTTTCTTTATAGTGTGGTGTGTTGTGTTCTCGGCAAGACTCCCTACTTGCCATTCGTTGCCGATGCTGCCGGTAGACAGATCTAGGTGAGGGTAGTGCTAATTGCCGTTTTTGTATTTCTTCTTGTTCTTTCTCTTTTCTTTCTTTCCTTCTTTCTTTCTTTTGCTTTTGCAATGTTAGGTCCTGTGAACGAGCGGAACAAAATGTTGACCATTTCTCCGAACAGTTGGTGTGCGTTTAATCAAACTTGTTATCTGCGTTATATTTATATTAGGTAAGGAAATCTTGGTGCGCCCTTTTTCTTTTGTTCATTCTCTCTTTCTTTCACGATTAGGTTACTAGTCTTTGGAGCATAATGTCTGGCTACGCCGTCACACATTTGGAGGCAGGGTTTCTTCTTGAAGCCTCTCTTTGGGTTTGGGTAGTGGTTGTATAACTGGTTTTAGCATTGGGTACAAGTGTTTGGAGCATAAAGGATAATTTCTTTATTCATAACGAGGGAGTTTGTTAAAGGGGATTATTGTTATTGGGTGGTATTTTGTGGTAAAAGTTACTCCATATTGTGAACCTTTGAACCCATTTTTTGTGTCTTCCATGCAGATGTTTTCGCTCTGTTTTCCCTTTTTGTTTTATCCTTGGTTTGGGGTGAAGAGGTTGTCGTTATTTTGGTTAATCTTATGTGCCATAGGTTTTTTTTTTTAATTGATGAGACATTGTTCTTTTGCATTTCTCATACTTTGCTTCTATCTATCGATGTGCTTTGAGTGAGGACACACACACACTCTAACCAAAGAATGTCTTCTTTGTGTCCAATGTGTGTTTGTTTTAGGTTGTGGGTTTTCGTATTGGGTACAAGTGCTGAGGCGGCATTGGTTAGTAGCAAGGAAGTTTGCTTTGGGAAGTTACTGTTGCTGGATGATGTGTGATAGAAGTTGACTATATACACCATTTAAACCATATATGTGCTTAATTTCAAAGTTGATTGAGCAATTTCTAGTTGAGTATGGATGATTCTTGGCCATGAATTCATTAATAACTTGGGACCTGATTGCAGTCTGTTGTCAGTAAGAACGAAAAAATCCTTTTGAATTCCAAGGTTAAATGCTTGATTCATTTTTTCCTTTTCCCCTCTGTGTGTTTTTTTTTCGAATTCTCTCATGGCAACTTATTCATTTGAATTCCATGAGCATGGCAAAAAAAAAAATTAGTCCACCCACCATGGCTCATCTCCATGGCCAATATTGTTAGTGTAAAATTAGTGTGTTGGCATATTCATGTGACAACCTGTGTTAAATTGTGTTATAATCGTATTAAGTAAGATAAAGTGAAAAAGGGATTTGAAGTCAGCTCAACCTGGCTCGAGCGAAACCTATACAGAGAGTTCACTCGACACGTGCTTGACATGACACTCGAGAATTGAAGAGTAGGTGGGTTCTCTACAAACTTATGGACATACTCTTCCGTAGTCTAAGAGAAACGAGTCCATTGCTTTCAACACAGTTAGAGAAGAGTTAGATGAATCATCTGATGAATATACCATGAGTGATAAGGAAATAGTCTTCTACGCTAGAAAATTTTGGAAATTGTTCACATCTAGAAATGGCAAGAATAAGAACAAGAAAATTTTTGAAAAATTCAAAGGAAGGTCTAGTTCAACAAACAGGGAAAGGAATCCTAAGAAAGACACTAGAGTTATCAAGGACAAGGTGCCATCAAACATTTAGGCTTCGTTTGTTGTCAAAATCATTCTCATCTCATCTTATCTAATCATTACAAATTTTATAAATTCTCACACAAAATAAAAAAAACAATTCAACTTTTTTAAATTTCAAAACAAAAATAATATTAAAAAAATATTCTAACAATATTTTATTCAACTTTCAACTTTTATCTTAACTCATTTCATATCATCTCATCTGTGAAAACAAACGAGACCAAAGGAAAAACAATGGTTTTGTATCATGAGTGTCATGGTTTTTGATACATTCATATTGAGTGTACTAATTATAAAAAGGCCAAAGGAAAAGCAATGGCTGCATCATTGAGTGATAATGAGTCTGAGCCAAGTGACTCATCTGAGAATTCTTCTTCAAAAGAAAATCTTAATTACATGGCTTTCGCCTCCTATGTTGGTGGCAAAAGTCGCAACAGTGAGAATGTGTTTGATCACGAGATCGTGTTTGAAAATGAATTTGAATATGAAGATGAATTGCAGGAAGTGTGATAAGCTTTACAAAGAGTGTTTGAAATTGAAGAAACTCAATAAAGTAAATCTTGAGAAGTTAGAACTTTGCACAAGTGAAAAAGTCTTCAAAACAAACTAGATGAAGTCACAAGTCTAGCATATCAATTACAAACCATAAATGTTTCTCTTGAAAAAAAAGTCAAAAGTCTGGAAAGTGAATTGATAGTGTCAAACACTAAACTTCAAAACTTTTCAAATGGGACACAAAAACTTGATAAACTCCTTAGTCTAGGGAAGCTATCTAGTGACAAGAGTCGTATACTCGTTGAAAGTTCTTAAGTTGTTCTAATGTTTTGCCCACTTGAAAGTCCTTTGAATTTGACTAGTTTTGACTTGCTCTTTTATAGACCTTGAAATGAGACATAAAAATCTACTTAGGAATATTTCAAATTAAATAGAAATTCAATTCAAGAATATACATTAATTCTTATAATTTATTGTAACAACCCGATCCTAAGATTAGGTCATAAGATAAGTTTTATGTACTTTTTATATAACTATAAGTATTCTATTATTATTATTATTATTATTATTATTATTATTATTATTATTATTATTATTATTATTATTATTATTATTATTATTGTTATTATTATTATCAGATTTTACATTATTTATTTTAATAATTACTGTTATAATTTTGTTTGAATTTACTAGAGTTTTGTTTTATTATTAATAATTATTACTAAATTTTATCAGATTTTACCTTTCACTAAGTTTTGGTTTGAATTTAAATTTTATTTCTTCCTATCCCAACCCGTAAGCAACAACATCATACTCATCCTTATCCCCTAAATTGATAAATCCAAATGCTATTGAGAGACCAACTCATATCAGAAAATCCTACCATATATCCTTAATTTTTCCTCTATAAAAGCTTACGAAGCCTCTATATCAAATATAACACAAAACATGAACATACCTTCCCTATGCACGTCTCAGCCTTGCTTCACAACAAACTAGGGTTGAGCACCGACTGTTTTGGAGTCGGAGGGCCCAGACTCCGACTCCGACTCCGACTTTGTCGGAGGTCGAATCCAACCTCCGACTCCGACTCCGCGATGTACATTATCCGCTCCGACTCCGACTTGTCGGAGCGGAGTCGGTTTTTTTTATTTTATTTTTTTTTGTCTTTTTTAATTTCATATTTGACCCACTTTTTTTTAAAAAAAAAATTGTGACCTTTCAAATTTCAACTTTCTCAATATTACAATCTAAACTAAATAGAAGACCATGCAATATCAATCTAATGTTATCATTATAATTTATACTAAAAGAACATGCAAACAAAAACCTGCATTACAAAACCAAAACCTGATATCCACATCATCCATTATCCATATCCTAATATCCACATCCAACTAAATACTAATCACTATAATAAACATCCACATATCACACCTACCATCCATCATCCACATCTATTATAATAATATTTACTTACCACTACTACAATAACATGCATTCAAAAATTAAAAAGAAAGTCTAATTTTTACATGTACTCTCATCATCTATATCCTAATATCCACATCATTCTAACAACAAAAGAAATCTAACAAGGTTCTAAGAGCCAACCAAAATAAATGTTCCAACAACATTAAAATATTTAATTACAAACTTTCAAATGCACCAAAATAAAATAAATTACAAACTTCTAAATGCCCAACAAATGAACCAAAATATATTAAATGTTACAAATTTCCAAATGTTCCAACTTCCAACTTTCAAGTTGTGCCTGAAAAAAAAAATGAAAATATTAGTAAGGAAAACAACCCAACTTTAATATCATATGAAAAATAAATTTAAACAAACATAAAAAGCATGTATATTACATCTTATTAGGAAGATGCACAATCTTACATAGTTGTAATATTCTCAAAAAGTCTATTAGGAGGAATGGATCCATTTAGTTTTTTTGAACTACGGTCTCGGAAACTTAAATAAATATGGACTTATGGTATAAACAAAGTATAAGTAGATAACAGAGTTGTCTTTGAAAAGTAAATAGAAATCAAACCTTAAAGGCTCAATATGTCCAATATGTCAATCATCTTCACGAAGTAAGTTGGCCATACTAGTGATTAATTCTACATTAAGATGTTAAAGTATAGAAGGTTAGTATCAGAAAATGTCAAAATCAATATATATAACAACTTAAAAAAATCTCTAAATACATTACTTGAGTCTAACTTATAACTCTCCGCATCATCAATGGCATCTGTATAATTTTGACTCAAGCATATAGGAGTTGACTTCAACCAGTTTTGCGTGCACACAAGAGCTTCAACAGTTCTAGGAGCCAAAGAACTCCTAAATGGATCCAGGACACGGCCTCCTATACTAAATGCCGACTTAGATGCAACGGTGGTGATCGGAATGGCCAAGATATCTCTTGCCATTAGAGCAAGAACTGGATATTTGCTTGAGTTGACTTTCCACCATACCAAAATTTTAAAATTCCCTGTAGGAACTTTCCTCCAACAAATACCGTTCTAGTTCAGACTTACAATCCATCAAGGATGCTGATTTTCGATCTTTATGGAATTCCATAAAAAAGTCCATGGGATCATCATCATTACAGGTATTGCTACTACTCCCCATTGATGCACTAGCCTCACCACTCCAACTCCGAGTTGACTTAGACCCAATTACACAACCACCACAAAACCCTACATATTGTTCATACAAATATTCCATATCCCTCTTGAGGAGTACAACAAATTCCTCACCTCTCTCATCGCCCAATGTTTTGTTGAACCAATATGCTTGAGCAACCAATTTGTATCGTGGATCAATAATGGTAACAACAAACAACAATCGATTTATTTTTTCAAGATCACCCCAATATTTATTATACTTTGTCTTCATTCTCAAAGCCATTGAACTCAAGTGTCGATTACTATTTTTACAAAAAGTATTCAAGTTTTTATGAAGAAAAACTCTACATAGAATCCACTGTTTAGTGCATCCAATTTACACGCATGACGTGTCATCCAATTCCCAAATGGAAGAAGCCACTTTCATTTTGAATTTTCCTGCCTTTCATGCGTTTCTTTCCTCTCCCCCCAACCTCCCGCATTTCCTCCCTCCCTGTTTCTTTCTTCCTCGTCTCCCTTCCCGTTTCTTTCTTTATTCTCCCCCCAACTGCGATTTTGAGTTCCTCCCCCAAAAGTCCCAAGCTCCTCTGCAGTGCAATTTCGAGTTCGCAGGTGATTTCTCCTTCTTCTTCTTCTTCTTCTTCTTCTTCTTCTTCTATGAGATTTCTTCTTCTTCTTCTTCTTCTATGAGATTTCTTCTTCTTCTTCTACACATCATAAAATTTTTTCTTCTTCTCTAAGGTTTCTTCTTCTTCTATGCGAGTTCGACACTCAGATTGAAGCTAAACCGAATCAGATTTTAGTGGAAGTATGTTGTATATCTTGATTTTGGTCATGTAACCTCTCGGCTGTTCGGTCCCGTCGCATGGGAATCTACAGAAATGGGTTGTGCAGGTATTGACTGCAATCTTCTTAATAGTAGAGAGCTTGGATTTTGGGTTTCATTGAAACAAAGCAACCTAATTCTCATAAAATTAAATTGTTTGCTATGGGAAGGGAGCAGAGGCAATTGTTTGCTCAGTTCATTCGACATCTTCTTAAAATGCAATACGTTTATCCAGCTTCTTTCGGCTTTCCACCCATTCATTATGAGGAACATCATACTATTTCTGTGCAAAAACATTTCGCAATTTTGGAATTACATGCATGATTTTAGGATATAGTAGTATCTTTTCAAAAAATTCATTAACTGATATATATTTTAATTGTGTTCTAGGTTGTTCTATTGCTCAATGCCATTCTCACGGGTAAGGTTTCACATTTTATCAGAACCTCTAATGAGCTTTATTGACATCTAATTGTTAGATCTGCTAGGTTTCGTACATATCAAAAGAAAAAAAGATCTGCTAGTTTTCCCCGGTGGACATGGTTATGACATTGAGTTGTTTTTACAAAAAGATCTGCTAGTTTTCCCCGCTAACATGGTTGTGATGTTAAATTTTATGACAGGCACAATAGAGGCAATGATTTCTATCTTTTTGTTGCCTTTTCTGTCTAGAGCTTATGACAAGTGTATATTCAGAAAAGCAATTATCTTAAAAAAATTCAGTTGGAGTCATTTTACTTTGTATATTGACCTATTTAAGTAAAGGTGAAGCCAAGAATTTTCATTTAGGGGCTGGGATAGATCAGTTGAGTATCATGCTCTGAACCTTGACAGTTTTGATGATATTAAAGATAATTCATGTTTACCCTTCCATTGTTGTTGGCAACTTAAAATTTTCATGTAACTTACATGTATTTTTGTTGCAATCTGAAGGCTTATGTGCTCTTCTACTTATTTTCATTATAGGAGTATAATGTTCGTGCGAGTTCTATCTGCGACAACAATTACTTTTTGGTAGATTTGTATTTGGGTTGCCAAATTTTTCGAAGAAGAGAAGTGCTGAAAATAAATGATCTCTACAAGAAGGTCTACAAGGACGGCAACTTACTGATGCTTTGTGGGTACTGAGTTCATCCTGACCTATTGGGCATTTTTTGCTCATCTCTACCCTTTGCATTTGTACTATTGGGACTTCCCAGCACCTCATATTGGGAATTGGATTTCTTAGAATTGTAATAGTTGGACAGTAACGATGTTCCTGTTGTGGTAGTGCCCAGTCTAGTCTAGTTTAATTCTTCATGGTATAAAAGTTGAAACAATATACATAATATCTCTCATTCCATTATAAAGTTGGTTTTGGTCTATTATTTGGTTTTAACTGATGGCAGAGTGTTGCATAGTGTTTCAAGTGAGATGAACCATGTGTATGCATTTTTTTTTTTCATTTTGCCCTTAATTGCACCATTATCTAAAGTGAGAGAAATGCCAATTTGCATCTAGTATGGCTAGTAACATAGCATTGTGTGATAATTGGAGGAAAAATGTGCCATTCTCAAATTGCATCCAGACTTTGATTGCAAAGCAAATACCACACGAAGTTTCCTTGCTCTTGTTTAATAGGCAGATCAAAAAATGCACCTATTTAATAGACAGATCAAAATGTTCAAACCATGTACACAAGTTGTTTTCATTACACATGTTAATTTAATGGCATATAATTTACATACATGGGTTTCATCAAATCATGTTCATGAGTGCATCTTTTGAAATTAACCACATGTTCATGAAATAAATGCCATCAAGTACAAGAATAGATTCCCATAACTTCAAGATCATTCCAGTTATACAAATATTGTGGGTATCTAAATACATAACATGAATGGACATTTTGAGATTCAATCAAAAATAGTAACATCTTCAGTGAATCCTGTGTCATTCCAGCACCAAATTTATAGTTGTAGCCACCCATTGTATAGCCATAACCTGTAAATCAGGGGATTATTTTTCAACTTCATTCCGAAACAACCATAAGAAAGTGAAAGGGAGTGAAAAGGAAAGGACTTGGATGGAGAATAGCCTGCGCGCAAGTGGGAGGAGACTTGGAAGACCAACTCCAAGACTTGGAGACTTGGAAGACTTGGATGGCTCCAGGCCTGCATGGTTCACTAGAGCCACAAAGCTCAACCACCTCTTTGGTTACCTGAAGAGACTTGGAAGACCAACTCAAAGACAATGCACTAAACACCTGCACTTGGTTGGCAATAATTATAAACTGAGATTTTGATTGTGGTTTTTTCTATTCCGATTAAACAAGAACATAGCTAGGTTGGAGTAATATATCATGCTTGTACTAAGAAGACAGACCATAAATATTTAAGCTATTTGATTTTAGCTAGCTATATATCAATAAAGGAATTCGTAGCCCTCAAGAACTTGTTCTGGTTGGGTGGACATAAATTCCAAAGTTTATAAATAACTATAATTTACTCATAATATTACCATATATTTTATCTACTTTTTAAGATTGTCCGAGAAATCTACATTCTTTGTTTCTTTCCACAATAACGACATGATCTTACCCCATAGAGTTAGTTGGTTTTTCTCTTCAACCTTTTGTCAAACACGTTGTGAGCAACTCTGTTTATTCCTACAATATACCATAGTCATTGAGTCTGCTTCTTGAATACAACCAAATCCATCGAAATTAAGAAAGTGGCTTCAACTATTAATAAACCCCACCACCATTAATTCTTCAAAAGCACGATTAATGACTCAGCTATATTGATCGACGTGTAGAAAAAGAAGCAAGTCGTCAATGGAAGGCAGTGCTACAAAAGGTCCTTTGGTTTGGTAAGAATGGGTCAAAGACTTTGAACATGGAACTTTCCAATACAAATATTAAGATAATAATAAATAAAGTGAACATTGGTTCCTCAAAACATTGGATAAAAATAACGGCAAGAAAGCTAAGAAGGAAGCTACGCAGAACAACCAGCCAAAGATGGAGATCTATAGTACTATAACTTTGCGATCAAGACGTGAAAAACGTATGGAATAAGGAACCATACATATGAACGACTATCTAAAACTAGAGAAATCAAGTATATTCTGAAGTAAAAATTGTAAATAACACAAAATTGTATGAGATCCATTAAAATGCAAAACATTGCCACTGAGGCCTACAGATCCAAACGAAAGTGACACGCGCACAAACAAGAATGTTTGGAAAAATTATATACGCAGAGAGAGAGAGAGAGAGAGGCTTACGGAGCAGTAGAGTCATTAGTGAGGTCAGAGACGAGAAAGGTAGAGCCATCAAGCTTCAACTGAGTAGAGAGAATGAGAGGGAGCTCTTGATCGGCTTTGCACTTGGGATGCATGGTACGGCCGAGCTCCTCAGTACCGAACGCAGCCTTGTAGAACTGAATGGCGTTGCTCGCCTTGGGAGCCTCCACAAGCAGCTGTGGCTTTGAATCTCCGAGGGACATAAAATATGAACCAAGCCTCAGAGAGAGGTAGGGAGTGTGTGAAACGCTAGCCCTAGGAGAGAAAAAGAACCAAGCCTCTTGGGGAGTGGTGGCGCTGGCCAGACGGAGGAGCATAGCTCGGTTCGCTGGACAGAGAGACGGCGTTGCCTAGTGGCGTTGGGCAGAGGAAGGTGACGCGACGTGGGCGAGGGAGGGATGAGGTATTTCGCGGGGCTCTAAAATTTGAATAGACGAATGGGGCTCTGAAATTCAAATGGAGAAGAAAAAAAGAGAAGCATAACGCACGTTTTGTCTAAACAGAAGCCACGTAGCGTGTGCAATTAGTGCACCGCTACAGTGGTTTCTCTATAGAAGTACTCTTTTATGAATATTAATGAGCTCTTGGACATACAAATTTGATGTGACATATAGTGTACCAGAAATACGCAGGGTGACATTATAAAATACTTGAAGAAATTTCGAAAAGTTTCTTATGGTCTCCCAATCATCAGCCCCAGGAGCTTCTAGACCCTTTTTCCCATGCCCATCCTCAGACAAATAAACTAGTGAGTAGGGATCCTCATCAAGCAAAAGTTGGAAGGCTTTTTGATACTTCTCAGCCACGTCCAACATAAGAAAAGTCGAGTTCCATCTAGTAGGCACGTCAAGACACAAGAAACTAGAACATGACACTTTTGACCTATCAACACAAGACTTGAAAGTGGCAAGTCTTTGGGGAGAATACTTCACATACTTAATCAGATTTCTGACTCTTATGATCGAGTCATCAACATCTTTCAAACCTTCACTCACAACAAGGTTTAAGATGTGTGCCGTACACCTCATGTGAATAAACTCGTGAGCTGCAACACAATCTTCACTTCCTATTTCCCTTGTTCTCAACCAATCAATAGCAGAGTCATTAGAGGTAGCATTGTCCACTGTAATTGTGAGGATTTTGTCAATACCCCAATCAAGCATACACTCCTTCAACTCCCTCCCAATCGTTGCCCCCTTGTGGTCGCTAATCTGAACAAATGAAATGATTCGTTTCTGCAACTTCCAATCACTATCAATAAAGTGAGCGGTCACACACATGTAATTAATATTCTGGATAGAAGTCCAAGTGTCGATGGTCAGGCACACTCTTTGTTTGGTGGTCAAAAATATTTTCTTCAAGCTATCATTCTCTTTCAAGAAAGGTCTCATACAGTCACGCATTATGGTAAATCGAGAAGGAATTGGAAACCTAGGATCAAGGGATTTAGTATATTCCCGAAACCCTTGGCTATCAACAACCCTAAAGGGTAACTCATCTACTATCACCATCCTAGCAAGGACTGCCCGGATTTTTTTCTCATTGTACTTGGTCATCCTTAAGTTCTTCTCCCCTTGGCCTTCAATTCTTGCTTCCGGGACCAAGAATGTTTGAGTCTTGTCCAACTTACTCTTACGGTTTTTGGGACAAAGTTGGATGTGTGTTTTCATGGCCGAAGTGCCTTGCCTTTTAGGAGGGCATTTCCATTGCCTCTCACAATGGTTACAAGTAGCTATAGGCTCTTCGGGATCACAATCGGGCACTCTTGTGAAGTGGACCCATACCAAAGGCCTATTCTTAGGAACTCTACTACCAGGTGGAGGGCGAGGGTTAGAACAGAAGGCACTAGGAGTGCCTACCGAAGATTCTATTAGTCCGCTGGACTCTTCAACTATGGGACATGGAGCATCAATAGGCTGTTCTGAGATGCCAGGAGAAGATGCAGCTGTGGATGTAGTAGTGTTTTTGCCTACTATATTCATGATTTAAGAACTAACACACAACAAACAAACAAAATAGTATGGTTAAGACAATCACTAAAACAGCCAAACATAGCCCCAAAAGCATAATACAAACTCATTAACTCAACTTGTGGATGTTTTACAATCACTAAAACATAAATATATTTGAGAAAATATATACTCATCTAAAACAGAAAAATAGAAAAAAAATCAGACCCAACATTCAACAACATGAACGAAAACACCACTGGCACTAAAACAACATCAAAAATTACATATAAAATTACTAAACCACTGGCAGCAAGATGTTGTTTGCCTAATACAAATAAAACCATCATTTATAGAGTGAAATTAAAAACATCAAAATCAGTGTTCACTATTCAGAATAGCTGCAAAGTCTTTAGCTTTCCATGTTCAAATCCTTCTACATCAGGCTATTCTGGGAATGAATTATAGAGCCAACAAAAATTAATCCTTGCCATTAATTGAGTGGATGTTCCTATCTCATACTCATAGATTACCAACCTCAAAGATTTGAAAAAATCAACATTACCAATCTCAAAAATTTGATTAAAGAACAAAGATGGATTTGGGTAACCTACCAAGAGGAGCTGCGTCCTGCGTGAGAGGAGGGTTGCGCGAGATGGCGAGAGAGGGGCTCTGCAAGAGGGCCGCGCGAGGGAGAAGCTGCGTGAGAGGAGGGCTGTGCCTGCGCGAGAGAGGGGCTTTGCGAGAGGGCTGTGCGAGGGACGGGCTTCGCGAGAGGGAGGTGTTGTGCGAGAGAGGGTTGTGAAAGAGGGTTGCGCCGGCGCGAGAGGAGCTGCGAGAGAGAGGGCTGCGTGAGAGAGAGGGCGACTGGCGAGAGAGGGCTGCGGCGCTGCGCGAGAGAGAGGGCGCGAGTTTGAAGAATGAAGTTCATTCGGGAACCCACTCCCAGACCTAAATTCAGTACCCCACTCCCAGGTCTCCAACGGCACCGTATTTGATATAATGAATAGTTACTATAGTAATATACATTATATACTAATTAATATGAATCTATTTTATATTATATATATATATGAAGATTCGTAAAAGAAATATATGATATATATTATTATATATGAATATTAAAAAAAAGGATACCGACACCGTATACGAAATATTATTAATACACTAATATACTTGATATATATATTAATATATATAAATATATGTCATACACTAATAGTATTAGTATATTAGTATTAGTATTAATATTAGTTATACTAGTAGTGATATTAGTTATACTAATAGTTATATTAGTATTAGACTATTAGTTATTATTAATACTATATATTATACTAATAGTGATATTAATACTATATAATATATAGTTATAGTTATAGTCATTTAGTATAACTATATTAGTATAAGTTATAGTGATTTAGTATAGTTATAATACTACAAGTTATAACTATAGTCTATATTAGTATTAAAATTAGTTGTAGTGATTAGAATAACTATATATTAGTATTTGCTATAATGATTTTAATTTAGTATAACTATATAATAGTATTAGTATATTAGTATTAGTATAAATATTATACTAACTATATCACTAATAGTATTAGTATACTAATACTAGTATATCGCTATAGTTAATAATATCCTATAGTAATATAACTATATTAGTATTACTTATAGTGATTTAAATTTTAGTATAACTATATTAGTATAAGTTATAGTGATTTAGTATAGTTATAATACTATAAGTTATAACTATTGTCTATATTAGTATTAGTATTAGTTATAGTGATTAGCATAATTATATATTAGTATTTGCTATAGTGATTTTAATTTAGTATAACTATATAATTAATAATAGTATTAGTATAAATATTATACTGACTATATTACTGATTGTATTAGTACACTTAATGTCTAATACTAGTATATCACTATAGTTAATAACTTAATAGTATCATATAGTAATATAGTATTAGTAATTGATACTACAGTAATTTATATAGTCATTTATATATAGGCTTAAAGTGGTTTACTAATTTATATATAGTAATTAATACTATTAGACTATTTTTTTTTTTTTTTGAATGGAGCATACTCATCTCATTAAGAAATCGAAGTTACAAGTGTGACTTATCGATACAAGAAATTCTAATACACAGAAAATCCAGTAATAAGCCAACTAACTCAACAGATCTGTAGCTTCCCCACACACAAATACATTTGCGGTAGACATTGTCTTAACTTCTAACCAAACTTTCTCGAACCCGAGAAAGCTCTCTGTAAAAACAGAACTTAAAGGTCCTCTCTATCCTCCCAGGGGAGAAGAGTACGGGACACTGCTATGGACATCAAATCCAAAGCCTATTCCTATTTTATTATAACTAAAACTAACAAACTACTGTAAAAAAACTACAATAACAACTACAAGACCACAAGCTCTGATGAGACCTCAGACGACACGCCCACCGCAAGCATCGTCATTTCGAGCTCTGGTGGAGCGAGCACCCAGCGTACATACAGACCATAACAGCCCGGCCGTATAACCACCGGCCGTAGCATCGCCCCACACTCTCGAAAGCCTTGCCCCGGATTACGTCCGATCTAAGGGTCCAAACCTCACTCGGGTCAACAAAAGCAACACCAACATAAGAAAACAAGACAAGCTACAAAAAACTGAAACGGACAACGACATAGAAACGAAACAAAAGACAGTACAAAAAAACAAAACGGATGAACAGTACACATTTGGTCGGCAATATTTCGTGCAGGACTGTTCACGCTGGGAGGAAAGCCGACGGTCAGACTTGGAAGACCTGGAGCCAGCGGTTCCACAGCAACCGAGCGTGGTGTCGGTAGAGGGTTCCTCGGTGGCGCGTGAGGGCCACGCGCCAACGCTGTCCGGATTTTCGTCCCGCGCGTGCGGTCTACGCGCCACTCCGATGGACACCGGATTTGGAGGTTTTGAAGATCGGCAGCTGGGCTTCACACCGGTGGGGCGCTTGTAGAGAACTGGTGGCCGGAAAGGCTCGAACGGCGATCCTCCCTTATTCGGCCTAAAAACACAAAGAAAAATAAAAACACTACACAGAAATTAAAAACTAGACAGAGAAGAGGGAGAGGGCAAGGGGAGGGGGCGAGGAGCCGAAGCTCCCACCCCCTTTCAGCAGATCTTGAGGTTTTGGACGATTAAGGGAGTTTTTCGTTCGGAGCTAGAGAGAAAACGCAGTCTCTCACACCGACTTTGATATCTCCACAAGCTGTGTTGTTTAGTACTCGTGCATACTATTAGACTATTAGTAATTTATATGAATAATACTTTAGTTATTATACATTAGTATTATATGTTATTATAAATTTATAGATTAGTGTTTATACATTAGTATTACAATATTACATGTCGATGTTATTATTCATTTTAGTGTTTATAGTATATTATATATACATTAGTTATTAGTATTATATGCTATTATATTTATACATTAGTAATTTAGTGTTACATGGTAGTAATATTGTAAATTTGTAATAGTATGATATTTACATATAGTCATATACTAAACTATTATTAGTCAATTTAGTCTATATATTATAGTATAAATATATTATTTAACTAGTATATTATTGAGTTTAACTAACTATATAAGATATAGTTGTATAAAATTTAAATAATTAATATATAGAAAAACACATATTTTATAAAATATGTATAAAATCGGAGTCGGAGGCAGAGGGGGAGGCGGAGTCGGAGGGTGACGTCGGAGGCGGAGGATCAGAGGTGGATCGGAGCGGAGTCGGAGTCGGCTCATCAATGGATCCGACTCCGACTCCGACTCCGACTGCCAAGAGGAAAAAACCTCCGACTCTGACTCCGACTCCGACAAGTTGGAGCCGGAGCAGAATCGGAGCGGAGCCGGATTTGGAGTCGGATTGTCTGATTTTTGCTCAGCCCTACAACAAACCACCATCGCATACAAGCAAAACACAGAACAATCACCTCTCTTCCACCCTGAGCTACTTGTTTCACCAGAGTCCACCATAGAAGATGTCGGAGCGCACCACTAGCCACCACAGAAGACAACAGACCATCCTCAGCGGCCAAGGCATGCCGCAGCAGCCAAGGACGTGAAGAAGCCTCTGCTTCTCTTCCACGATAGCGACCTTAAGGGACGCCGAACCATCTCTTCGACGACACAAAAACTGCCAGCCATCTTTGTTTCGTCGCACCTACTCCCTCAGGTAAGTCGCTGCCGTCGTCGCCATTCTCTCTCTCTTGTTTTCGATCTAATAGTTCTCTCTCTAAACTTTCTCTCCCTCACTCGGCGTCGCACCACACTGCCAGAAGACCCAGTCATGCCGCTTGACTTCCAGTCGCCAGAAGCACCGCATCGTGCAACCCCTCCTCTCTCGGTGAGTCCATCGCAGAACTTCCCCCCTCCCTCGCAATCCCTCTTGTTTTTTTTTTGGCCCCATATGTTTTGATTTCCAGAGAAATCTTTAAATTCTTGATGGCCCCTTGGGCCCTAAGCCCTTATATGCGTATGCTAGGTTTATTTAATTGGACTCATGTAGTAATATTATTATAGGCCAGATTTCAACTCTTGCAGATTCTAATGATCTTTAAATGGACTTGTATTTTAAATTGGGCTTGATCTTATTTTATTCAACAACAGTTTTAGTAATTTTATTGGATTTAATATTTTAAAGGTCAGTTTTTAAATAAATAAATATATTAGTTAAAGGCTATTTTATAAGGAAGTGTTTAAAGAATTTGAAATATATTTTAAAGTATATTATTGAGCCTAATATTTTAGTTAATATTTCATTTGTCTATTTAGTAAGATTTTAATAAAATTATTATGTTATATTTTAAATGAAAAATTAAGAAATATGTTATGAGTTGTGGAATAATATTATTATGTATTAATCTAAGTGTAATTAAGTACGATTTTAGTCAAGTAGGTTATTTGGGCGTGCTTTCATAGACAGATTAAGTGATGTTTAATACTTCATATAGGTGATGAGCTATGAAGTTAGTTTCTGAAAGTAGCACAATGTGGTAAGTAATTTGATCATAAATTAAGATCATCACAGTTTAGTTTATATATAAGATTTATTCAAGACAATATATTGACAACCATTTTTTTTTTACCATTCATGTCATATGCAAACATGTCATCCAACATAGCATACGATCATGTCATTCCGCATCATGTTCAAATTCAGAAATTATAATTATGTATGTATTATGTCACGCATCTCATGTGTATATGACTCGTAAGCTATTTTAAGTTCAATTGTAAGATAAGATCATATCAGATAATCAGATGGTCATTCAGATACATGATACCAATGCAGTTTAGTTTCAGGGTGGATGTGCAAGTCACAGATTTAAGCGTGGTCCACCATAGTATGCCAGAATACTATCAGTGGCTCCTCTTACTGCTGCAGGACGTGGGGCCGGTGCACAACCTCGCACACAGGATTAAGTGTGTTGGCCAGTCAAATCAGTCAATTAAGTTAGATCAGTCAGTTAAATCATATCAGTCAGTTAATTCGGATAAATCAGTCATGCATAACATAAACATCAATATGAACAATCGACTCATTTTAGTTTGTTTTCATGTTTTTAACCACTTAGGTGAGGATGTTGAATACGAGCAAGCATATCAGGATTAGAAGGAGCAGTTGATTTAGTTTCAGACTTTCTAAAATAAAATTGTTTTATGACAAATTTTATTCAGTTTATTCATTTAAGATTTTGGAAGACAATTTGTTAGACAGTTTTTCTACAAAATAAATTCTATTTTCATTTATGAAATAGGAGATTTCTTGCCGGGTTTATTTTGTGAAAAACACATGACACTCCTAGCCTATGGGAAATGGGTGTTACATTTATATTCATATTTTATCATTTTAGTCCAATAATAGAGTATTTAGAGTGCACTTTTGTACACTCATCAGATCTCATGTACCTTCTACTTCTCAAGCCTTTCTTGCTAATACGGGAAAAACAATGTTTAGTCCTGCTTCTTCTGAAAATAGAACTGCTCACCTCTCTGAAAAAGGGAAGAAACCCATTCATGTGCTTGATTCTGTTTCACCTTCCAAGAGTCAAATAGCTCGCAAATCAAGCCATGTATGCCATCATTGTTGAAGCATTGGTTATATTCGACCAAATTGTTACACCTTGATCTTATGGGACCCCTAGGACCGAGAGTCTAGGGGGAAAGAAATACAATATTGGTGGTGGTAGCAATGTTTTGAATACCGTACCAGATGTCGTATCGGTCAAGGCACTGGAACGAAATATTTCGATACTGGTACCGTTTCGTGTATCGTTTCGGGATAGTTGATATATGAATAAATTATATATATAAATATATATAAATTATATTCTAAAATAATAGTCTATATATAAATAAATTATATATAAATACATATATATAAATTATAAATAGTCTAATCTGAATTAGGGGTAAAAAAATAAGCTTGTAGTTTGAAAAAATGAAAAAAAAAATTAAAGGTCGAAATACAGACCGGTACAGGCCGAAATATAGGCCGGTACGGTCGATATTTGGGCCGGTACGAAACACATATGATACCTGTACCGGCCGGTACGGTACGAAATTAAAAACACTGGGTGGTAGTAGATGATTTTACCAGACACTTGAGTAGAATTCTTGACAGAAAAGAGTGAAGCTTCTGACTTGGTTATAACACTGTTTAAGAAACTTAAAAATGAACAGGGAAATCCCATAGCTAGAATTAAGAGTGATCAAGGTAGAAAATTTGAAAATTCAAGTTTTGAGAGATTCTGTGATGAAGAGGGTATTCGTCAAGATGATTCTGTGATGAAGAGGGTAATAAATGGCACTAGATTTTTTTTAACAAGAAGAAAAATAATGAGGTCATCTAGCCCGTGGTCAATTCTGTATACAAGTAGAACTCTCCTACACCTCTGATTGCCTTTACAAAATCTCATAAGGTGGCAAATTGTTAATTGGCTAAGCTAGGTGTGTAAGGTGTGTAATGTGTGATGCAGGTCACAAATTACAAATAATACTCATTTTCTGAACCTTTGTGAACTATATAGGCATATGACACAATTTTCAAAAGAAACATGCATTTAGATTTTTAGAATTGCCAACACCAATGTCCTGTACCACATCCATGTGCACAGTATTATGCATTTTTTTAAACATAATAACATAAAGATGCATAACAGGAAAAAAATTGAAAAATATGAGAAAACCAAAGAAAAAAGAAAAAAAAAATACACAAAACAAAAACACAAAATATGCATGTAATGAATGACTCTCAGCCCTCAGGTCAATGCACAAATACCAATAGCCTTTCTAAAATATTCAAATCAAAGCCTATCCAAGAGTTTGGTAAACAGGTCGACTAATATGTGTTCAGTGGGGATGTACTTAAGAGACACAACGTGTGTTTCCACAAGTTCTGAAATAAGATGATATCTGATGTTTATGTGCTTGGTCTTAGAGTGTTGGACATGATTTTTTGAGATATTTATAGCCTAGTATTATCACAATACACACTCATGACGCCTTGAGTAATGCCATAGTCGCTCAACATCTGCTTCATCCAAAACAATTATGTGCCACAACTTCCAATAGTAATGTATTCGGCCTCAGCCATGGACAATAATTTAGAGTTTTGCTTCTTGCTCATCCAAGCCACAAAATTAGTGCCAACATAAAAACACCTACAAGAGGTACTTTACCTATCATCTGCATTATTTGCCCAATCTGCATCAGAATAACCAGCAAGTTCAGTATTTGAGTCCTTAGAGTACCATATTCCATAATCAATTGTCTCATTTACATATCGAAGTATACGCTAGATAGCTGTCAAATAGGATTCTTTGGGATTGGTTTGAAATTTAGCACATACCCTAACACTAAATGCAATGTTTGGTTTACTAGCAATGAGATACAGTAGACTCCCAATCATACTACTATATAGTGATTGTTCAACACTCTTGCTAGCCAGATCAGCACTAAGCTTGACACTTGTACTCATGGGGGTTCTGGCATGACTATTGTCATCTAACCCAAAATTTTTTATTAGATCCTTTGCATACTTTGATTGAGATTTAAACATCCCGCTTTCCAATTGTTTCACTTCGAGACCGAAGAAAAATGTTAGTTCACCTACCATGTTCATTTCAAATTCATTTTTCATTTCTTCCGCAAATTCAAGAGCAAGTGCATCAATAGATGATCCAAACACGATTCATCCACATATATCTGAGCAATTGTTATATCATCTCTAACTTTCCTAATGAATAGTGTCTTGTCAACACCACCTCTCAAAAACTTGTGATCTAATAGGTATGTAGTCAGCCTCTCATACCAACTCTTCTCTAAGTGTGTTGAGGGCAGTGAACTTGTTTTTCTTAGACTGTGGAAGAATATATTCATAGGTTTGTAAAGAACCTGCCAACTCTTAAATTCTCATGTTGTCCAAGTCTTTACTCTCTTTTATTGCAGTGACTTTGGGACCAAATCTCTCAAGTAGAGAGATCTGAGGACCTTTCTCACAATTATATTTTTAAGAATTTTATCACATAGATTAAACCTTGAATTGACAATGTCATTCAATTTGGCATAGAACTCATCAAAGGTTTCATCATCTTTCAGTCTAAGTTCTTCAAAGTTGATGGTCAACATTTGGAGTTTGGAATTCTTTACAACCCTAGTACATTCATGGGTAATTTCTAGAATATTCCATGCCTCTTTGCTAGTTTCACATATAGAGATTCGCTTGAACTTCTCAGGTGACACGACCATAAAAATCGCATTCAGACCTTTACTATTTCAGTTACAATCATTAATTTCATCTCTAGTCATATTTTCAACCCTTTTGGAAATTTCAGCTCCATCAATGATTGTAACAGGCTGTCTCCATCCTCTCGCCATATTTAACCATACTCATTCACGTATGTATTTTAGAAAAGCTCTCATTCGAACTTTCCAATAGGCATAGTTGCTGCCATCAAAATATGATGGTGATGAGAGTGATTGAGACCTATCCATTCTAACCACTAATGCAGGATCACACTTAAGAACTAAATCATAACGGAGTGAACCCTCTTTGATTCCATTTGAAAATCAATGGTTCTATCCCAACACAATACTTAGAGGGGGTGAATAGGTGTAATTCACTTTTACTGCACTATTTAAAAATGTTGTCAAACAAATAGTCAATCAATGAAACAATTCACATAAAAATAATCAATACAACAATTTGGTCGCGAAGTGGAAACTCATTTAAAGAACTTCAAAATCTAAAACCATTCCGAGTGTAAGTCACCACTTAAAATCCACTATAGAAATTTAGTTTATTACAACCAATTTAGAAACACTTACAAGACCCTTGTAGTAGCTAAATCTGGCTTGAAATATCACGACTGACCCACTCGATCCCTACATGCATGCAACTTTGGAACTCTGGCATTTCTATAGCTTCACTATAAGAACCTCTCGATCTTTGCTTCAATGGCAGCTCCGGAATCCCTTCTGGCCAAAGAACACATCCACATCAATGGACTCAACACTGTTTGACCTTAAGTTCAATAAGATGGAGATATATTTTTCAAGAGAAAATTAGCTTTGGATGTGGAATGATATTTCTCTCAAGTGTTCTTACAATGTCTTTTGTTTATGCTCTGTGTCTCCACAAGTTTGAATTGAGTTGAAGTAACCTTTTATTGCCACAATGGACACATCGCTGAAATCCTAGTTAAAGTCATATTTTTGAACATTCACTCAAACGGAGTGTCGAGTGAGTGTCAAATGCACGTTATATCATGAGCCGCTCTAGCCATAATTCGAATAGGTGTCGAGCGAACTCTCTGGCTGGGTTAAGCTCGAGTGCTATGTCGAGCAAGTGTTGAACGAACTCTCTGTTTGAACATCCATTCGAGCATCATGTCAAGCGCGTGTCGAGCGACTCTCTGTATGAGCTTCACTTGAGTGCCATATCGAGCGCGTGTCGAGTGAATTCTTTGTATGGGTTTCGCTTGAGCCATGTTGAGCTGATTTCAAATCCCTTTTCACTTTATCTCACTTAACACTATTACAACACAATTTAACACAGATTGTCACGTGAATATGCCAACACACTTATTTTACACTAACACAATGGAGAGAAACCAGCCCAACAGTTTGGACAAAATCTTGGAAATTGCATCGCTACAAAGAAATACTTGCTCCTCCAACTTTTAAGTTTCTTTAGCGAAAATAGAGAACCAAACTAGAAAATTATCAAAAGCTTTCCCTATTTTTTTTGTTGAGAGCAGTTGTGCCTATGATTTTGACTTGTGTGAAAGAACTACCAAAAGGGTAAGCTGTATAAATTGGACGTTCTAGGTTCAAAATTCTGCATTCACATTCTTAGAGCCATTGGATTGAGAGAATTTTTTGAGAATTTTTTCTTAAATTGCGCGATGCACTTGAGATTAGCATAGCTTTTTATTTCTGTATATCCTATGCTAATAAAAAGAGAGAGGTAATAATGCATTTAAGCCACTGTACTTTTCTATTATCTCACGCCAAAAGGGGGGCAAGAAAGGCTTCAAAACAGTCCCCTACCAAGTGCCAACATCTGCATATCACGTTCACTTTCCCCAGTAGCGCCTGCTAAGAATAAAAAACCTACTAGCTCCTCCTCTACCATCTCTTTGACATCTGTCAATGGATCCCTTTCCCCAATAGGATTGTGCTGATTGTCCTCCATTTCCTCTAGCTGCTTCTCTGCTGTATTACAGTCTAAAGCCTCGAAACAAAGGGACTTTGGATCAACTGTTGTACTAGCCAACGTTAAGTTGAACTCTAAAATTCTTGTATACTCGTCGAGATTGCAATATTCCCAAGGACGAGCTTGGAACGCTGTCTGTTGTGTTCCAAACGAGATGTTACAAGCTTCCATCTGATAACTATGCATGTAATCTATCTATATAAAGTATTGTTATTCTAAGGCTTCTATATTATATATATTGCTTATATGATATAATTTGATTGAAAAGATAAATTTTAAAATTTAAATTTTATAAATTAAATCTTACTATTTAAATGATGTGAATATGTGGACTCTACATATCAATTTGACAATAGCAATACTCATCCACATATTATGTGTAAAGTGCTGTAAAAAGCATTTGGGACAAAAAGTAAACAAATATTGAAAGAAAAGTTTTGATAATAAGTGCAGCCGTGACTAGATTAGATAAGAAAACCATTTAATTGGAAAATTATTATTTTCTATTTTCAGTCCGAACAAGTTTTAAATACCAAAAAATATATATATAGATATATATATATATATATATAATTAATACAGATAATTAAATAATAATATTCCAAGTTTTACTTTCCGTAACTAAGGGACATTAGATGAGAAAAAAATACCACCACCTTCAGTAGTCAATCTTTAGGTTTTGTTTTGTTGAAAGTTGAATAAAATATTGTTATAATATTATTTTTATTTTTTAATAATCTTTTAGCCTCGTTTTGGTTATATTGTTTATTATATTTTGTATTAGAGTTTGTAAAAATTATAATAATTATATGAGATGAGATGAGATTGTTTGATTTTGTGTAACCAAACCAGCTTAGTATCTATATAAATCTCAACTTATAACATCCTATTATGAGCAAAGAGTTGTGATACACAGAAGTCCCACACCCCTACACACCACTTAAAAATATATGATTTTACTTTTTTATCCTTATATTTTATATTTCAATTCAATATGAAATACGAGGGTAAAAAAGTAAAATTATATGTTTTTAAGTGATGTGCAGGGTGTGAGGCTTATGTCTAAAATTTTTATATGAGCAAAAAGAGCTGTTTTTTTTTTTTGAGTTGGGGGTGGGGTGGGGGGCACCGAATCCAATAGCTCTATTTTGGAGGTTTGAGTGTTATGCCAATATGTTGTTAAGTCTTTGGCATCTATAGAATTCTCCCTTCCCATACTGTTTTTTTTTTCCCTCCTTGCACGTCCATGCTTTTGATAGCCATGCAACTTGCATTATTCTCCTGACTCCTCATGAGGTACTTGGAGAGAATAATCTTCAAATTTTAAACATTCTTGTCTTGATTCTTTTGGATGCCAAATTAATTCATTCTTTCTCAATAATAAAATAGGATTCAAACTGAAATTCTTCTAATCAACTTGAGATAAAATAATGGATTCGTTGAATTTTTCCATGAATCAGGTTTTCTTTCAACATTCAAAATCCAAAGCTGATTTTTTTTTTTTTTCCTTTGAGGAAAACCTCAAAACTTCTCCAATTTCAAGAAAAATGGCATGGATTGTTTTCTCAAAATTCAATTGAAATTCCTCCCACTGCATACTTCACCATTAAAATTAAGGAAAAAATCTTACCTCCTCCAATCTAAGGAAAATTTTTTATTCTAAAGGCTATTTTCCTGATAGTAGTCATCAAGTTGGGAAGAATCCTAGTTATTTCAATATATTCATCATCCAAGTAGTCCATTTCCTCCTTGTATTTAACTACCTGCATTCATGACTACTCTATTGATTCCATCCTCGTTATCCTTATGGATGATGCTATAACTTCCGCTGGGAGCTCCCGCTGGAGCTATAGCAGCTCCCAGCGGAAGCTATAGCATGTGTTTACATGTATTTTTTTTAAAGTTATTTTTTATATAGATTTTTTTAATATTTTTAAAAAATAAAATAAATTTAGAACATCATTAAAAACACTTTCTTAATCAAAAAGTAAAAAAAAAAATTATTAAAAAATACTTCCTTAATCACGAAGTAAAAAAAAAAAATTTATTTTACTTCGTAATTAAGAAAATATTATTTAATAATATTATGAATTTTTTTATTTTTTAAAAATATTTAAAAAATCTATATAAAAAAGAACTAAAAAATCCACATAATAAAATACACTAGAGACCATTGCACTCGACCAAGGTGTCTATCGTATGTCAAACAAATCAAAACCACAAATCTTGTCCAACCATTCCTTGTATTTGATATCTTACACGATGGAGTCTGGAGCGTGTGATTTTCTAACATCCTTAAACTCTTCTTTTCTCCTCTTCACTATTCCACGTACACTTTTAATAACATTGTGACTAGCATTGGGAGAGGGGGCACTCCTTCCCTTCACCCATGTGGTGTGGTGTCGGAATACCAACTGGTTTTATGAAATACCCTAAAAACTGTGCATGTTGTTCAATCCATCAAAATAAATTGGTGTCACTTCAGCTCATGTAGAAATGAGAAAAAATTAATGGATGCATTTTGTGTTATTGTTAGTAGTGGGGATGAGAGTCATTTAGAAAAGTAATGAAACTTTTGTTGTTGTTTAAGTTATACAAAATGAACACCACACATCAATAGCTATCAAAACACCAAATGCAACCATGCTGTTTGTGTAGTGATAAAGATCCGAAAGTCCTTTATTAAGATCTTTTTTTTGTGGCATTAAATTATTTTTACTAGAGGTGGCAATATGTGACATGACCCGTTAACTAAACACGAACACGACATGATAAAAGTGAGTTTGGGTTTAGCTTTAATGGATTCGAGTCAAAATGGGTTGACTCGTTAAGACACGACTGCTTAATGAGTCACTAACTGGTCAACCTGTTATGACCCGTTAAGAAAGTTAAATTTACATTTTTACCTTTATACCTAAAACTAAAAAACCCTACTCCCACTGCACTCTAAGTCAAACTCCCTCACAATCTCACATTCATCTTCAGATTTCAATCTTCCCACCGTTTTGAAAAAACCCTAACCCGTGCTGCCACTTGAGCCATCTCCCTCACAAGTTGTAGCCTCGCCGCTCAGCCGTTAGCCGCTCACTTGTCTCACGGCGTCCCAAGCCATCTCATATTCTCATTTCTTCTCTTCTCCTCAACCTTGTCTCACGAGTCACGGCTCAAGCACTAGCAAGTTCTACACTTCTCTTCTCCTTAATTTTTCTTTGTTTTTTCTTTGTAAGATTAGAGATGTTGTAGGTCATCTTATTAAAAAAAAAAGTTAATCGATGATTCATCCACTGCAAATCAATCTCGGTTTTATACCAATACAGTACTTGGTTGTTATTCAACATCGTAAAGAATTTCAAAATGAATGTTGTACCTTCAACTTGTATGTTTCCTTTGTAAATGACTAGTCTGTTGGGGTATATGTGGAGACTAGTTTTGGAGCTGAAAAAATGTTTGCTGAAGTTGGCTCCAGCCAAGGTTCACTCTATATCGCTCAACAGACCGCTCGAGCAGAAGCAAGTCAGAGAGAGTTCGCTTGAGTCTCGCTCGACACTCCGATGGAGCGAGACACAAACCCTAGTGTTCGCTTGACACTCCGCTCAAGCCAATGTTTATTTGGCTGTTCGCTCGTGTCTCACTCGACACTCCGCTCGAGCGAAGTACGCAGTTTTTGCCAGATTAGGGTTTCCAGCGCCACTCACTATAAATACATCATATTAGACTTGTGTTGTACGGCCTTAAACATATTTTGAGAGAGAACAATTGTCTTATGAGTGCATATTGTGTGAGAGAGCAAAAAGTCCTAGAGAGTGTGAGTTGAGATTGAGTGATTGTAATCTCCTCTGGTTAATAAAGATTTCTGCAGCTCCTGTGGAAATAGGCAATTTGTCGAACCATGTAAATATTGTGTCGTGTTCTTGATTCTGTTGCTTTTACTTTATTTGCCATCGTTGGTGTGTGTGCTTTGCATAGTATTTCACAACAACTGGTATCAAAGCTAGGTTGGATCTGAAGGAGAATGATGGCTGGAGATAAAGTGAATGCACCCGGGATTGAGAAATTTGACAGCACTGATTTTGGATACTGGAAGATGCAGATTGAGGATTATCTCTATGGGAAGAGGCTCCACCTTCCATTGTTGGGAAAGAAGCTGGAGAGCATGGATGATGTTGAGTGGACCCTGTTAGATCGACAAGTTCTAGGTCTTGTTCGGTTGACCTTGTCCAGAACAGTGGCACACAATGTCAGTAAGGAGAGAACCACGATGGATCTCATGGCAACTTTGTCAGGTATGTATGAAAAGCCGTCTGCGAATAATAAGGTGCACTTGATGAAGAAATTGTTCAATCTAAAGATGTCTGAAGGTATGTCTGTAGCCCAACACTTGAATGAATTCAATGCGATCACAAATCAACTGTTCTCTGTAGAGATTGAGTTTGATGATGAGATCAGAGCATTGATTTTGTTGGTATCGCTGCCAAATAGTTGGGAGTCCATGAGGATGGCTGTGAGTAGTTCAGCTGGTAAGGCAAAACTAAACTACGATGACATATGTGACATGGTGTTTGCTAAAGATATACGTAGGAGAGACATGGGTGAGTCCTCGGGTTCAGGATCTGCCCTGATTATTGACAATAGGGGTAGAGGACATGGCAAGTCAAGCTCCAAGAGCAGGGGAAATAGCAAGACGAGATTTGGGCAGCAGATCACGTGCTGGAGTTGTGGCAAGCCGGGCCACATCAAGAGAAATTGTAGGAATCAAGAAAGTTCTGATGATGATGCTGTGAATGTAGTGGCAAAAAAAATTCATGATGCCTTATTTCTTGCAATGCACAGTCCGATTGATGATTGAGTGTTGGATTCAAGGTCTTCGTTCCATAGCACTTTACATCGAGAAATCATGCAGAATTATGTTGCTGGTGATTTTGGGAAGATGTATGTGGCTGATGGAGAGGCATTGGATGTAGTGGGAGTGGGTGATGTGCATATCACACTTCCAAATAGGAGCATGTGGACTTTACAGCAAGTCAGACATGTTCCAAATCTGAAAAAAACCTGATCTCTGTGGAACAACTTGATGATAGCGGTTTTGCAGTAGTGTTCTCTAGAGGAGCTTGAAAGATCACTAAGGGTGCGCTGGTCCTAGTGCATGGTAAGAGATCTAATTCTTTGTATTTGACATCAGGATCCAGTGATGTGCAGGGAAATACAAGAGTGCAAAAAGGTAGGCTTGATCGCGCGAAACATGTGAGGAAGCCAAAGGGAGTCAGCTTTGCTGTTCCTCATGAAAGCCTGGAAAAGTTGGCTAAGGTTGCCAAGATCGGTTCGATACCGGATACTCCTAGTGCAATGGGAGTTGTGAGTCGCCCTAAGGGCGATGTATGTGGAAGACTGAAGTCAGGCTTAACTTCAGTGCGTTTTCTAGCTTGAAGATGGGAGCTGTGAGTTGCAGAGATAATAGGGTTTGGTTGGAAACAGTGGCTGGCATGTGGAGACTCAGTCTCCAAGTGGGAGATTATTGGGGTATATGTGGAGACTGGTTTTGGAGCAGAAAAAGTGTTTGCTGAAGTAGGCTCGAGCCAAGGTTTGCTCGACAAACTGCTCAAGCAAAAGCAAGTCAGAGAGAGTTTGCTCGAGTCTCGCTCGACACTCCGCTCGAGCGAGACACAAACCCTAGTGTTCACTTGACACTCCGTTCGAGCCAATGTTCATTTGGCTGTTCGTTCGAGTCACGCTCGACACTCCGCTCAAGCGAAGTACGCAGTTTTTGCTAGATTAGGGTTTCCAACGCCACTCACTATAAATACATCATATTAGACTTGTGTTATACGGCCTGAAGCATATTTTGAGAGAGAAAAATTTTCTTGTGAGTGCATATTGTGTGAGAGAGCAAAAAGCCCTAGAGAGTGTGAGTTGAGATTGAGTGATTGTAATCTCCTTTGGTTAATAAAGATTTCTGCAGCTCCTGTGGACGTAGGCAATTTGCTGAACCATGTAAATACTATGTCGTGTTCTTGATTCTGTTGCTTTTACTTTATTTGCCATTGTTGGTATGTGTGCTTTGCATAGTATTTCACAACATAGTCTCCCTGCAAGATTAGAGCAAAACCTTAAGACATATAATTTCTGCAGTGATAAGAATAGAATAGTTGAAGTGAATCAAATGGAGATCAATGTGAGAGCACTTATGCACAAATTCAAGGACAAATACAATATGTAAAAATATCATAATACACAACCCAAGCTACTGTTGGCTTGAATGATTTCTTGCTAGCCGCGACTTTAGCCAAGCATAAATAATTTTCTTTAACCTGCAATCCAAAACTATATTTTGTTAGTACCAAACACAAGGTATTTTTGTTTTGTTCTGTTTTCATTTCAAATGGAAATCATCTCAATGGTAAGTTAATGAATATGCCTTACTTTAGTGATAGTCAAAATCGGTGCACGTGCACGCAATGCCATGGGCGACGACCCAACTGATCGCCCATGGCACTACGCGCAACGCCATGGGCGAAGCAGCAACCAACTGGTGCAACTACTCTATTGTGCTCGCTTCCCTCTCATGTTCTCATGTAGGAGTATTCACCTGACCAAACCCAACCTGAGAAACCACCCTTCCAAACCGACTTGAAGCAGATACATTCCGTTCAACAGTTACCCGATTATCTGACCTGAAAATACTTTCAAAATAATCTGGTGTTCCGACTCGATTATTATTTATTTATAAATTATAACAGAAATAATATATATAGATATACTAGAAAATTTTGATTACAATTATATGCAAAAAATTTGAAATGGCCTGTTCCATTGCTCTTTTGTGACTTTGCACGGGATGTTGTGGTCATGTACTAATTTGCAGAATCTGTTTGTTTCTAAATTTCACATTGTAATGAATTTCTTATGGTTCGTTGTATTTTCAGACTGGATGACTCTATATTTCTTCTCGTAGATAGATTCTAATTTTCTTGTCAATTACATGACTTTTGGCCTTTCTGGCATAATAGATGTTAATGATATACAATCATTTTTTTTATTCATGGAAAAACAATAGTTATAGGCTGAATTGCTTTTAGATGTAATATTCCTGTTTTGTACATCGTTTCTAGGAAGATGAGATGTTCAACTCTGGTATAAAAGAAGGAAAATCAGGCTTGACCCACTATTGACCCTGCCTTATTTTGGAAATTTGCTTAATATTAGTAAAAAGATACTTTATAAGGGCAATAAGCCATAACACTTTCACTGTACATGATTTAAAACAAAAGATTTAAATTAGTAAAAAATGTGGTTTTTGTAAAACAAAATGATGTTCCTATGGGTTAGCAATACAATTAATAGACTTAAAACTTTAAACAGAGCAGTGTGCAATAAATTACTTTGAAATGTGGTTTTTTTTTAATAAATTACTTTAGATAATATTGAAACGTAGAAAGCTCTGATCTTGCAGTCTTCTGAAATTTTGTTTCAGGTTTCTATTGATGTAGCATTATTTTTCTCAAGGAAAGCTCTGGCACTTAACTTTTGCACTCTATTATTGTATAGATTACTAGTTTATGTAATCTTCTCGCTTTTGCTTTGGCACATGGGTTGCGTACATGATCCAAAAAATGTTAAAAGGAGCATGCACATGTGCTTAAATGGCACTCCCTGTTTTCCTTCTTTTTTGGCATAGCATCCCTTCTTTTTTGGCATAGCATCATATTACTAAACACAGTACCAACACAAAAAGGTTAGAGATTAAGGATTTCTTATAATTAATTCAATGGAAAGATCATATTTCCCTGTCAAAATTATCACATCACATCACAAAAACAATGGAAAGATCATACGATGCAAAAATCCATATTTACCTGAAAAAATTATCAAGTTCAATAAGTTACCAGCCAACTAAAGTTCTAAACAAAATTGTAAAACGCCATAAGGAATTTCATAATCACCGTAAGTTCAACAAGTAAAGAATCTTCAATTGACCTCATTCAAAATATTTTTCAAAGTTATCTCTACATGAAAAAAATATTTGAAAAGACTATATAAAAATATTCTTCAAATATGAATCTTACAAGTTTCTAACTTGTAGCTTTTAGCATCTTCTATTACATCTTGGGAGTCATAATTAATGGAGGGAGCTATCAACTAGTTTTGGTGTAGATAAGAGCTTCAACTGTTGTTGGGGCCAATGAGCTACGAAATGAATCTAAGACACAATCCCTAATGCTAAATGTTGACTTAGAAGCAATCGTAGATATGGGAATAGCTAACACATCTCGAGCTATATTGGCAAGGATCAAATATCTGCTTGAGTTCATCTTCCACCACATTATAATATCAGAGTCGGGTGTCAAGCCTTCAACGCTTTCCATGAAATACTTATCAAATTCTGATTTAGACTCTACCACACCTTTTAATGCTTGATATTGGTGATAAATACTGTAGAGATCATCATCATTATCATAAGAAGTGTTGCTTTGGGTCTCACTAACACTTGATTGACTCCTACTTGAACCTACATTGAATTTTAAATATTGTTTACACATCCGATCAATCATCCTCCTTAACATAGTAACAAGTTCAGAGACTCGCTCATGGCCAAGAATATTAGTAAACCAAAACTCCAAAACTTCCAACTTGGAGCTCAAATCAAGCATAGATTCAATAACCAACATTTTGTTCAATTTCTCCAAACCCCCCCCCCCCCCAAAATACTTGTCATATGTCAACAGCATCCTCTCCAATATGGTTTTCAGCATATCACTCTCACTCATAAAAATTTTATTCAAGTGGTTATAGATTGTAGCTATTTCTTTAATGAACAAAGTTAAAATTGCATATTCTGAGTTTGAAACCCCCAAGGTCATATCATAAAAAAGCTTAAAAAATCGTACAAAAATCTTGACGATTTCTTAATCATGTAGAATGGGTATTCCTTGCCCAACCTCACATAAATATGGACCAAACTCATTGTCTTCATCTTGCAGCACCTCAAATGCTGTATAATACTTGAGAGCCGCACTCAAGATTAGATATGTCGAGTTCCACCTCGTTGGAGCATCAAGACAAACAAACCCACCACCTAAAATATTTCATCTCTCCGTGCATGACCTTACCTTATTAAGTCTTGCAGGGGATGATTTCACATATTTCATCGCATTTCGAGTCTTCACAATTGATTCATCAATTTCTTTCAATTCATCATGGACAATAAGGTTCAAAATATATGCACAACATCTTATATGCGTAAGGTCATTGTCTAATACCATATGGTCCCTCAGTTTGGCAAATTTTCTCAAATAATTGATGGTCGTAGTATTAGATGATGCATTGTCGACTGTGATTGTAAATATTTTCTTTATGCCTCATCCAAGTGCAGATGACTCAATCTCTTTTCCTATTGTTATCCCTTTATGATCAGGAACTTTCATAAAGTCTATAATTCTCTTATGCAAGATCTATTCATCATCAATAAAATGGGTTGTTATGCACATATAATTAGGATTAGCACATAGTTAGACTATTACTATTAAAGCCAGCTTTCTTGTCAGCTACTTTTTATGTACCGCACATGTCATATGCAAGCATGTCACTCAGTATAGCGTACGACCATGTCATTCCGCATCATATTCAGATTTAGTATTTTACAGTTATTTATATTAGTATGTATGTCATGCATCTCATGTCGTATAAGATACATAAGCTATCTTAAGTTTAAGTACAAGTACAAGATAAGATAAGATCAGTTAATTTCAGGGTAGATAAGATCATGTCGTATAAGATACATAAGCTAACCAAATGGCCATTCAGTTTAGTTTCAGGGTAGATATGCAAGTCACAGACTCAAGCGTGGTCTACCGTAGTATGCCAAAATAATTACCTATAATTCTTAGTGACGTATAGTATTTCCTCAAATTTACCTCAAAACACTAATACCGAATAATCTCCTCATATCTCATTGTCTATAGGAAATACTATACGTCACTAAAAATTCTAGGAATTGTATTTTGACGCTCCATTTAATAACTGAACTCACACTATAATGAATAATAATTTTAATAACTATTTTGTTACACCTAAAAAAAATACTATTATTATTTTAAATTCAAATAATTATCAATTCTTTTAAATCATAACTGAGTAGAAATTTATATTAAAATCTATCAAAACAATTAGTGGAAAAATCATAAACTGAAACAGTTTAAATTGTTTTATTAAGCTTTAACCAATTATTATCTTCTACTGAAATTAGTAATAAAATACTTAAGTTTAAATTAAGTCCAGTCAAACAACAAAGCCCACATAAATAGGACAAGTTAAACTCATTTTGTCATATGCCCTCAAAATCCGAAAACGTAATTACAATAAAGAAAAAAGCTAAACTCAGTCGCCTAGCGTAAGCGTAGGGGAAACACAACTGATATGGTAAAATGAAAACGCACCATTTAGTGGAAAAAATGGAAACGCACCGCTTGACCCCAACCCCCCCCCCCCCCCCCATTCAAGCTCTCCTTCCCTATCTGTGTTTCTTCCCACCGAAGCCTCCCTTGAGTCCTCCCTCCGTCGAAGCCTCCCTCCCTCCATCATAATACGTTTGTAACAACGCCACAAGCATAAGTTGCAAGATTTCTGGGTCTAAAAAAAATGGAGGCTATCGAAGTTTAGCAACGACAAGTTTCGTGGAACCTTTTTTTGCTAATTTTGGTTTCTAGATTTTCATAGTTGATAGCTAGTCATTCTCTAGTCTCTCATAAACTTCTTTTCGTCCAAAACAAGCACTCTCAAAAGAAAAAAGCTAAACGCACGAAGATGAAGACTAGAACCCATGAAGACAAGACCCATGAAGATCACCAAAATGCTCTCTTGAAGACAAAGACGAGACCCATGAAGATCACCACTCCCTTTGAAGACGAAGAGCTCGTGCACTGTTTTCATCTCTTTCCTTTTTTTCTTTCGCATTTCTATTTTTGGATGCTTTCTATTTTCGTCTATTTTTTATTTCTTTTTATGTGGCAGGCTAACGTGTTAGGCAACTTCCCCGCGGTTACACCTCCTGACTGTATGTAGAAGAACTGTACAATAAAAGTTGTTACGGAAAGCTCAACAATAAGCATTTATTATTTAAGGGTAGAAATGAAATTACACAACCCATGAGGGTTTAGAGACCTTTTACGGAAAATAAAATGTATTGTTTAAAGGGCAAAGTTTTAAAATCAGCTTAAAACCTCACCTACCTTTCTGTACACTAGCAGTTATATAACGTGCAAAGCACGTTTGTCCATTTGTCTAATTGAAAATGATGTGTCCAAAAAAATAATATTATGTATAAAAATAATATGTTTTTTTAAAGAAAATTAATTAGTTAATAATTTAATGCATAGGAGTAGGAAAATAAATTTTAACAAGCATCATAATAATAACAAAACGTTACAGTAATATGAGTAATATGAAAATTAAAAGATTTTGGATATTTTAACAATAGTTTTCTTAACAAAATATATGAATTGTGTAGAATTCAACCACAATACTTAATGACCTAGGGAGCACTGAAAAAATACAGAATCTTTTATTTCAATATTGCTCTCACATTTTTTCATCATTAAAGTAAGTCTTTTCGATTTTGGAAACTCCAAAAATATTATAATGGTGGAAAATCATTTTATCTAAATGATTTTAGTTAATTAAGAATATTATGAGATTTAAATTATATTAAAACTCTAATTATTTATATAATTTTACTCTCTTAAAAATATTTAACAAAACTCTATCATTTATTTTACTGTTTAGAACTGTTTATCACTGTTCATGAGCACTGTTCATTACTATAGCACATACTATAGCACTGTTCGGAACTGTTGATTACTGTTCGCACTGTTCATTACTATTCACATTTATAGCCACCTTTAAGTTAAAGGAGATATGACACCTTTTCGTACGCAACTTATCTAATGACAGAGAAGAAAAAACAACTTTATTGATGATAGAGAAGAAGAAGTTACACGCAATTGAATTAAGATTACGTTTAGTTGCAAGATTTAGCTGAGCTCATTAGTTTAATTTTAAGCTGAATCTAATATCTAAACATTTAACTCTTAGGTCTCGTTTGTATTCGTAACCCATCTCAGCCCACTTCAACTCATCTCATCTCATCATTATAACTTTTTCAAATTCTCACACAAAATATAATAAACAATTCAACTTTTTCAAATTTCAAAACAACTTTCCCAAATTTCCACACGAAATATAATAAATAGTTCAACTTTTATTCTACTATTCACAAACCATCTCAACCCATCTCAACTCATTTTTAAATCCAAACCACTCTAAATTACTAAACTCATCAAACTCAAAACTTCTTTACACGTTAGACCCATAACCTTTTTCAACTTAACAAATCTTTATATGTAAGATCCACAACCTTCTTCAACTTTCTTTAAAAGAACTCATCTTAATATCTAAATATACTTTAAACTCAGTTTAGATAGGGACTACATAACTCTATCCACTACTCAACTCACTACTATTCTTAAAGAGCTCAGCTCAGCTTAACATCCAAACGTAGCTTTAAAGGGTCGTTCGCATATTAAATTGAGATGAGATGAGTTGATATAAAAGTTGAATAAAATATTGTTAAAATATTAGTTTTCAATATTATTGTTCTTTTGGGATTTAAAAAAGTTGAATTTGTTATTATATTTTATGTAAGAATTTGAAAGAAATTATAATGATGAGATGATATGAGATGAAATAATGTCTAAATGAAACTTTTTGTTATTTTAAAAAATTATGCATAAATTTGACTAAAAGAGATAAGTCCAAGAAAAAGACAGATGAAATATTCCGGAAAAACAGGAAACAAAGATAAACCTTAAGCTAAGGGCACTAATGTAAATTTAACCATAAGAATATTGGTGCTATAATTTAGCACTTAAATATCTAGGAGTTCAGTCACACGAACAAAATTTTATTTACAAAGAAATGTTAGATTGAGACAAAGAAAGGCTTGAAAGCTCACTGTGCGAGAAAGGGATTTCTTGCGAGAGGAAACGATGGCTGGAAAGGATCCGTTGGCTGGAACTCAGACGGAGCAGAAAACCTAACATGGAGAAGTGAAGAAGCTCGGGTCCTCTGGAATTCGAAGTGTGAAGTGGAAGGTTGGAAGTGTTTAAGTGAGAACTCTAAATGACGACATAGAAAGAGGAGGGAAACGGTGCATTGCGGGTCCAGAAGACAGAAGCCGTGTGTGTTTTGTGTTGAGTTTGGGACAGTGTGCATGTGTTTTATTTTATGCTTAAGGGTGCGTGCATTTTATGTAATGGGTTGAGTGTTTAATAAGTGTAAAATGCACCGTTTGAGTTTAAAGACTTCAAACGGTGCGTTGGGGATGAAACACGAAAATGAGAACCTGTTGAAGCAATGTTTGGGCTTAAAGCCAAACATTGCATTTTAAGTTTGTGAGTTAATTTCAATTCATCTGTCAATTTATTTGCAAGTCGATCACGGTTAGTTTAACAAATAGTAAGAGTTAGTTACATGTCAGAAATGAGGGAATAAAGGAGAATCAGAGAGGGAGGAGAGGATCATCAAAGAACTTTGTAGTAGTGAATTTCTATACGGAGTTTTGGGAGCCCTTGAAGTACTCCCATGGCAATACTAACGTGATCTCAAATGTGCTTCCAAGTGTAGAAGTGTCAAGTTGTATCAATGATAAGTCTAGGATCGTATTCCATAGGGACAAATGATTTTCAAAGTATTTGTGAAGGCTTATTGTAAAAATATGGTGATGTAAAATGCTATGTAAAATTCTTTTTAGATTTTGATGTTTATTAAAACAGTTTGGAAAGATAAAAAGTAGTTTATACATAGTAAGGGATTTGTTGCCAATGGAATGTTTGGTGGAGCTTGGAGGATCTCGAATCTATGACTTTGCTCTAAAAATATGAATTAAATCATGCACAATTTGATTTCTAAAAATGAAATGGTTCCAAAGATGTTAAAAAGTATATTTAGTTTTATCTAGACACAACTGAGTGAGTTACTAATTAGTAGCTAAAATTAACAAGTTCACATAATTAATTTGATAAACACTTGGGTTACGGTTTAAGACGTCCTTTGTTTCCACCATTTGCAAGGTTTTCTGTGCATTACTCTCCTCTTACTAACCCAATCAAGGTGTTAATAAAACGGAATGTAAAAAATATAAGCTCAAAGTAAATATGCCAGTACCTAAAACAAAATATCCTCGCTAAGTATCCACCAAAATTACTATAACACGTAGCTGATGGAATCCTTGATTAATTCAAGGTTCTGATGTGCCGTGTGTCTACAATAGAGCAGGAACAAGAGTAAGAGATTTCATCAAACTTCCCTTTCCAAAATTCAATTTCAAGCAAAGTAAGGCATGCAATCGAAGCTACAGAAAATCCAGCAAGCAATGAAGAACAATAGAAAGCTTTACCGCAACCCAAGCTATGGAATTAGCCTAAGTTTACCATCATCAACATCAGAACTCAACAAAAATGAAAACCCTAAAATTCTTAAAAGTTTTTGAAATGCAAGTGCAGAAAAATAAAACCGAATCTTGACTCCATTCCAATTCCAACTCTCTTTCCTATTTATCATGCCTTCCATGGTCATCTTCTCTCTCTTCATAACAGCTACCTCCATCCTTTGCTACGGACGTCTCCTTCGTGTAATCATAATGCCCCTTTTGCCCTTTACCTTCTCTTTCTCTTTTCTTCTGCCTCTCGAATGTTCCTTCCCAAAATGTTCTTCCCTTCTTCTCCTGTTAGCAGACGTGGGCCTCAATCTTCCATTGCTATGTTATGAATCATGTAAGCTTTATTGCAGACGTGGGCCTCAACCTTCCATACGCACAAAGAGAATTAAGCCCGTGTAAGTCTAAGTTAAATAAAACTGGGCCCAAGTCTATTTTTACTGTGTAGTCAGTCTTTACATGTCAACAACCCAACTGTTATGCATTGTTTATTAAATACTCTTTTTGCAAATAAAACTTATTTAATCAAGTGTAATAAGAGTACTTAATACAACATTATTTTCCTTTTATCACACCCCCCAACTGACTTTTTGCTAGTCTCTAGCAAATAAAGTGAATGAAATCATACAAAAGGGAAGTTACCAGCTATAAATTCTATAAATCTGAAATCACATGCCATGAAATAAACTTTTTGAGTGTAAGAACACTAGACATAGATTAATCCGAATTTTTGTATCAACTGAAAGATTTATACACCATTTAGTTAATCAACTAAGGGAATTTAATGTATAACAAAGTTTGCTTTCTTTCAAGTGCATGGAAATAAGGTTAGAATTCCAAGATCGACTACTAAGAGGCATTAACAGTTTCAATCACAATAGCTAATCTGAGATAACTACATGATTTTATTTTAATTCAAAACCATTGTAGTGGCGGCTTTCATGCTATTACACTTTAAAAGACACCTACTCTTTTATTTATTAAGGACCCCAGTAATAGGTAGCCTTTTCCAATACACAAATGTAAACCATGTATGAAAACCTTTTTTTTTTTATTTGATCCCTGGCTTGTCCATTTTCTCATTTAATACACTATAGATTTCTTCCTAAACCATTAGGATATAGTTCATTAGAGTCCCAAATAACCAAAGTGTAAATCAACAAATAATGACCCAATGTAATCTTTCTAAACATTCTGGGCATGTGTTGCGTGTTTTAGCAAAACTTTTGACATCTTTCCATTAGTTTAACAACTAAATAAAATGGATAAGTTCCTCTTTTGACCTCTACTCAGATTTTCACTATATTCCACATGTTCCATGAACTCAACACCTCATTTTTCAGTTCACATTCCAGCATGTAAAATTCAAGAATAGGGATTTTCATTTGTTTTGAACTCATTACTAGCACTCCCCCAAGGTGGACCAACATATGTCTAAGGCATGCAAACATAAAAATAAATTTTCTTCCGCACCCCCCCCCCCAACTAGATCGTAGCATTGTCCTCAATGATGCAAGAGAAACGAAAGAATTACACAAAGAGAGTAGTAGTTAAGGAGCAAAACAGGTAGAAGACGAACCAAGTAGTGGAAGAAAAATTGAAGGAAAGAGGAAAAGGAAGCACCTGGGCAGCTTTGAAAGGAATGCAACCAAAATAAAAATAAAGACTGAAGAACAAAAGAAAACAATAAAAAAAAATGGACAAATCAAGAAACCATTAATTAGGATCAAGCAAATGTAGAGTAGATTCCTCAGTTGCAAAGTTAGAAATAAAAGGCTTGAGCCTTTGACCATTAACCTTAAAAATATTACCATTGAGAGGATTCATTATTTCTATAGCACCATGGGGAAAAACGGTTTGCACCACATAAGGCCCACTCCACCGAGACCTTAACTTACCAGGAAACAAGTGTAACCGAGAATTGTACAATAACACTTGTTGATCGAGCTCAAAAGTCTTACGTTTGATGTGTTTGTCATGGACGTTCTTTATTCTTTCTTTGGACAACTTAGAGTTGTTGTAGGCATCCATCCCTCACTCATCCAACTCAGACAACTGTAATTTCCTCACACAACCAGCTTCATCAATGTTAAAATGACATTGCTTAATGGCCCAATACACTCTATGTTCTAGTTCTACAGGAAAATGACAAGCCTTACCATACACTAGTCTATACAGAGGCATGCCCAAAATGGTTTTAAAGGTTGTTCTATAAGCCCACAAGGCATCAGACAATCCCAAAGACCAATCCTTCCTGTTTGGGCTAACTGTTTTTTCAAGAATGTTTTTAATTTCCCTATTTTCTAGTTTAGCTTTTCCATTGGTTTGAGGATGATAAGGGATAAAGATTTTGTGATGGATATCATATTTCTTCATTAAGGCTGAGAAATGCTTGTTACAAAAATGGGTGTCATTATCACTGATTATGGCTTTAGACATGCCAAACCTTGCAAAAATGTTTTCTTTCAAAAATTTTAAAACAACTTGATGATCATTAGATTTGCAGGGGGCTGCCTCAACCAACTTAGAAACATACTCAACAGCAAGCAAAATGTATAAATAGCCATAAAAAGAAGGAAATGGTCTCATAAAATCTATTCTCCAACAATCAAAAACTTCAATCACTAATATGGGTTGCATTGGCATCATATTTCTCCTAATGATTCCTCCTAATTTTTGACAAGGTTCACAAGTTTTGCAAAAACTAAAAACATCCTTGAACATAGTTGGCCGATAAAATCCACTTTGAAGAATTTTAGCCACTGTTTTGTGGGCTGAAAAATGCCCACCACAAGCTTCCGTATGACAAAAATTAAAAACACCAGAAATTTCATTATTAGGCATACACTTTCTAATGATTTGATCTGAACAGTACTTAAAGAGGTATGGATCATCATAGAAAAAATACTTAGCTTCAGATTTCAGCTTCTTGATGTTTTGAGCAGTCCAATGAGGGGGGTTTTTTCTTGTGACCAGAAAATTTACAAGGTCAGCATACCATGGCAAAGTTTCAAGTGAAAATAATTGTTCATCAGGAAAATAATCAAAAATTAAAGGGAATTGCTCAGAAATTTCAAGTATAGGCCAAGAAAGATGATCTGCCACCACATTTTTCACTCCCTTTTTGTCTTTTATTGTGAGATTAAATTCTTGTAATAGGAGTATTCAACTTAACAACCTCGGCTTGGTGTCTTTTTTTGACAATAAAAATTTCAAAGCTGCATAATCAGTGAAGATTATGACAGGTGAACCAAGAAGGTATGATCTAAACTAATATAATGCAAAGACTATAGCTAGTAATTCTTTTTCTGTGGTGGAATAATTCTTTTGGGCAGCATTTAAAGTCTTACAAACATAGTATATGACATATGGCAGCTTATCTCTTTGCTGTTCAAGTGCAGCCCCCACAACAAAGTCACTCGCATCACACATTAATTCAAAAGGAAGTGACCAATCAGGGGGTTGAATGATGGGTGCACTGGTGAGAAATGTTTTCAACTGATCAAAACAATTTTGACACTCTTTGGTCCATTCAAACTTGACATCATGCATTAAAAGTTGACAAAGAGGCTTAGAAATAAAACTAAAATTCCTTATGAAGCTTCTATAAAAACCACCATGTCCTAAAAATGATCTAACATCTTTCACATTTTTAGGCGCAGACAAATTTGAAATTAAGTCTATTTTAACTTTATCTACCTCTATTTCCCGAGAAGACACGATATGCCCCAAAACTATCCCATGTCTCACCATGAAATAGCATTTTTCCCAATTCAATATCAATTGTTTTTCTTCACACCTTTTCAAAACAATTTGTAAATTAGACAAACACGCATCAAATGTTTTCCCAGAAACTACAAAATTATCTATGAAAATCTCAACAATGTCATCAATCAAGTACTTAGCATGCATCTTTGAAAAGTGGCTGGGGCATTGCACAAATAGAATTCTCTTGAAGGCAAAAGTCCCAAAAGGACAAATGAAGGCGGTCTTCTTTTGATCCTCAGAGGCTATTTCTATTTGATAGTAGCCAGAGAAGCCATCTGAAAAACAATAATACTCATGCCCCGCCACTTTTTCTAAAATCCGGTCAAGGAAAGGTAAGGGAAAATGGTCTTTCCTATAGGCGGCATTTAATTTCCTATAGTCTACGTACATCCTCCAACCTATGGTCTCTCTAGTAGGCCCCATTTCTCCCTTGTTATTTTCCACTACAGTTATACCAGATTTTTTTTGAACAACTTGGATTGGGCTAACCCACTTGCTATCAGCAATGGGATAGATGATGCCTATGTCTAACAATTTCAAAACTTCTTTTTTTAAAACTTCTTTCATTGTGGGGTTTAGTCTCCTTCGCATCTCTCTAGAGGGTTTTGAATCCTCTTCCATATATATCATATGTGTGTAAATAAGAGGACTTATACCTTTGATGTTAGCAATGGACCAGCCAATGGCTGATTTGTATTGTGCTGAAATTTCCAGCAACTTACTTTCTTGGTCAGGGGTTAAGAATGCAAAAGTCGCCATTGGAAATGACTTTTCTGGTCCAAGGTAGGCATATTTCAACTCCGAGGGTAGTGGCTTTGATTCCAGCACTGGGGTCTTTTCATTTTAGGGTTGTGCTGAGGCTGTAGTTTGTAGTGGCTCAAATTTGAGCTTCTACTACATCTCATTTGAATTTCCTGAAGCACAAAGAGAAGAAAATTGATTAATAGATCCAATTAAATCAAGGGAGTCTTCTAAATCCTCCCAATGTTCGTCACAATTGTAATTTAATAGAAGATTTTCAGCAAGTAGGGATTTCAATACATTGACTTCTTGAATATCTTCAATTTCTTGAGGTTGCCTACACAAGTTAAAAATATTCAGTTCTAAAGTCATATTCCCAAAACTCAATTTTAAAACACTACTCCTACAATTAATTATAGCATTAGAAGTTGCTAGAAATGATCTTCCTAAAATCACAGGTGGTGAAGAGTTTGAGTGGGATGACAACTTCATATCCAATACCACAAAATCCACAGGGTAATAGAATTTTTTTACTTGGACCAAGATGTCCTCAACAATACCCTTAGGAATTTTTATGGATCTATTGGCAAGCTGTAAAATGATTGAAGTGGCTTTTAATTCTCCTAACCCCAATTGTTCTTACACACTATAAGGTAGCAAATTAACTCCCGCACCTAAGTCTAGCAAGGTTTGAAATCTTAGAATTTCTAATGACACATGAAATAGTAGGTGATCCAGGATCCTTGTACTTAGGTGGTGTGTGATTTTGAAAAATGACACTAACTTGCTCAGTGAGAAAAGCTTTTTTCTGCACATTTAATTTGCGTTTCACAGTGCATAAATTATTTAGAAACTTAGCATAAATAGGAATTTGTTTAATAGCATCAAGAAGTGGAATATTAATCCTAACTTGCTTAAAAATTTCTAGGATTTCAGCATACTTTTTTTTTTATGCAAAGAAAGCAAACGATGTGGAAAAGGTGCAGGTATGGGGCATGCATCATGGCTTTCACTGATTTCACTTTGGCCCCTTCACCATTATTCTAACATGGTTGTCCTTGCCCTTGTGGATTGGGTTGGGTTTGTGTAATGCTTGTCATTGTGGTGGGGCTTTTTACAAAATATTTTTAGAAAGGACGACGGGAATTACCGTCCGATTTAAAACTTTTCGCTTGCATACCCAGAGTGCGAGACTCTACATTTATAAAATGAAATGTGCTTTAGGATAAAAGAGGTTTACAGTGGAAAACATTATTTTTTTACAATAAAAGGCCTCTCGTACATTTAAAACTCATGCATAGACTTCCGTGCTCTTCCCCATGGGCCATGTCCGTCCTGATCATGCAGTTCCTGTGGGGGGAGGGACTTGCATAAAAACTAAAATGAGTCGAAGACTCGTAAGCATTACTTCATACGGTTAAAATATAGCAACATAGGTTTTCATTCATGCATTCATCATTCATACATACTATTACGTGCATGCATACGTGTCATACATGTGTTCATTTGAAAACATCACTGGACGGGGTTTTTCTCTTTTAAACATGGGCTTTCTTTTCGTAAAACGTTTCTCCCTTCAGTGCCTTCATTTCTTCAAGAGTTCGTGCATGCTTACGTGTATACGTGCATTCTTTTGAAAACGTCACTGGACGGGGTTTTTCTTTCAAAAGGCTTTCCTTTCTTTAAAACGTGTCCCCCGTCAGTGCCTTCATTTCTTAAAGGTTCGTGCATTCGTGCGTTCGTGCGTGCATGCATGCATACATCCATTCATTCTTATCACTTTCATAGGCCAATACACACTATTACGCTCCGTGTGTTGGGGTTAGCGGTCTTCCTTTGGACCTGGACTCCGCCGTGGCCACAGGTTGCTAATCCATTTTCAGTCAGGGGGCAGCACTGGGTGCACTACCAGTACTACTTACCCGGCATTGCAATCTGCCCATTCATTGGTACCCTTTTCATTCATTCATGTGGCCGTTACGTATCTTCATACATTTGATGCTTTCATGTCTTTCTTGCTTTTCATTCATTCGTTCATGTCAGCTCGAAAGAGCTGGAGCTTTCATTCAATTCATTCTTTCATTTAACAGTCATTTCATGAGAAAACATTCCTTTTCATGAGAAAGCATCGTTTGGGGCGTAAGCCAGAAAATCGTCTTTCCTTTTCCAGTTCATTTCAATCATATCCTTCGTTTAATAGTTCGTTCGTGAAAAACGTCATTTAAGAACATACATGGGTTTAAACATCAGCTTTCGTGGCATCCATAAGCATCACCTTAAACGTCATCTCTCATGGCATCCACAAGCATCACCTCGTGGCGCACATGAAAGCGTCGGTTCGTAGGATCCATAAAAGCATCCATTTTCATGCCTTTCATCATGCATTTTCACCAGTTTATGGATTTCTTAGAAAATACATACAATAGATACAGCGTATAGTCATCCATTCACATGCGTACAATTAATACTTTGGGTGTGTAAAAAGGGGCTGTCAAGGAGGGTTCGTACATACTTATACCTTTGAACACTTAACATTTTCTTTCGTAAAGTGTCTTTCGTTTCTTTTCGTAAGCATCTTAAAGAAAAAGCATTTCTTGTATCTTGAAAAACTCTAGAAGAGTACGAATGTAACACTTACCTACATGCATACACATACCTTAGCGTCATTTTCTATCTAATGCATAAGCAACTTAAACTAGAAATAGAACTACACATCACTTAGAACACTCTCCTTCTATCTCGTGCACTTGCGTGCCCTTTACTATGCTAAACCTTTCGGGGACCACTAACAGTCACCACATCTTCCAACTCAAAGTCTTGCCTCGAGTGCTCATCTACTAAAGTGATCCCCTGATTCACCTTAGGATTAAGACAATAAGACATTTGTCAGACAATAAGACATTTGTCTTACTCTTCTTACTAGCCACATTCGATGCATGATTCCGACTGATGGACTCACGCATCCCACTCCTAACAATACGTCCGTCACTACCTTCATGCATCTTAGCCCACACTAAATCCTCATTCTCATCCATACAAGCCACACGGCTCTAAGCCAACTCTAAGGCTTAAGCACCGTGTAACTGTGCTAAGGACAGATTACCCATTACATATGGTGAATCCGTCCAGCACATGTATCTAACCAGATTACACATGTACCTTACCCCTTTATCACTTAAGATCAACATATGACACGTTGATCACCTGCTTGTGTAAACAAGCACCATACTCTGATATCAACATTCTCTTAACTCGGCTAGCATGACTCTTCACGCTACCCGTCCCTTTTGACAGTTCATCCCAACACTTAACACGACAGGACTCATTCATAACTATGCCTTATGTCACGTCATATAGCTCGAGACTACACCTAAGCTACACCGTAACCTTGTCGCGTCACCCAACATTTTGCTACGTCAACTCCTAACTCATCACGAGTACGGTTCCTCACGTACTCTTGTCACACTGTGACATCTCATCACGTTCCCGTTACGCCATTCCTACACTCTAACACTTCACCCATCATAAGCATGACTACCCATAACCACGTCACTTCGTGACGTTGCCCAATCATGCTTCCACTGCGTACTCTTACACTTGTTCCGCTACTTAATTCATTACAAGCACGACTGTCAATAGTCATGTCACTTCATGACATTCCTCAGTCATGCTTCCGCTGCGCACTCTTATACTTGTTCTGCTACTTCACGCATACTCCTAGCCATAAGTCCATCACGGTGACACTTGTCACCTCAGACTACAGGCTATGCCATAACTACTTCAGGACACTGTTCCACAGTTCTCGACACTACCCATCACGTTCCACGCCCATCAATCACATAATCATCCTTATCTCTACGACACGCCACACGGAGTGTCACTGCCACGTGGAATACACTCCACGTATACTCCCTTCACATACGCCACATCACCACTATGGCATACCCGCCATATGGTGCATCACTATATCACATGGAGTACACTCCTCGTGTACTTCCTTCATATGTATTATGCCACATCACCATTATGGCATACCCGTCATATGATGCATCAGTCTATCACATGGAGTACACTCCACGTGTACTCCCTTTACATACGCCACATCACCACTATGGCATACTCGCCATATGGTACATCACTCCACCACATAGAGTACACTCCACGTGTACTCTCTTCACTCGCACTACGCCACATCACCACTAAGGCATACTTGCCATATGGTGCATTGCTCCACCACATGGAGTACACTCCATGTGTGCTCCCTTTATATGCATTATGCCACATCACCACTATGGCGTACAAGCCATATGGTGCATCAATCCACTATATGGAATACATTCCACATGTACTCCCTTCATACACACTATGCCACATTACCATTATGGTATACTCGCCATATGGTACATCACTCCACCACATGGAGTACACTCCATGTGTACTCCCTTTACATACATTACGCCACATCACCACTATGGCGTACACGCCATATGGCCACCACATGGAGTACACTCCACGTGTACTCCTTTTACATGCACTACGCCACAAAGTACACTCCACTTATACTCATCCCGTTCCACAATACGCAGGAGGGTATATTTTATATATACTCTTCTTGTCTCACACTATGCCACACAAAGAGTACACTCAGCGTGTACTATTCTCATTCCACCTGCCACGTCGCTAATACAGCACAGTCCACAACACTACACCGTGCACTTTCCAATTACGCCCAACACTTCACCGCACACTACACGGCACAATACATCTCCACCCAACACATATATGCCCAACACCTCATATACGCATCATATCACATCACATCACATGACCACACTACACAGATATGCCCAACACTTCATCACATTGCACCACATCACAATACCACACTCCACAATACCAACAGCACAATCCACAACCTAGTCAACTAATCAATATCTAACATAATTAACGAAGGATAGAGGGTTATACCATCGACAGGATAACTCGTGCGTTGCTTGTTGATCGTCACAACCGATGATGTCGGAAGTGTCGTACATGGCGGCTAACCCATGTACGTTAATTGTTTAGGCATTTGGATAGCTAGGTGTAGTCTTGGAAGGGCTCGTGAAGGCCTTGTAATGATGGCAAGGAGCGTAACACGGCGAATCTAACCGTGTACAGTGGCGGTCAGCCACGTGCAATGGCTATCCATCACGTGCAATGACTAACCACCGCTCAAAGTAGTGGTTTGGACCTAGGGTACGGCTAAGGGAGGTGCGGTGGGGCTCACTCACAATGACACTGGGGTGGCGCCATGGTGGTTCACAGTGGCGGATCGAAGCTAAGAAGTGGAGAGGAGCCGTGGGAGAGTGAGAGAGAGTGTGTGTGCATGGGTGGTGGCCATGGATGGTCGGGATCGCTCGGTGGTGGCTTGAGGAGGCTGAAGGTGGCGGTTACATGCTGTGGGTGGCGGTGCACGGTGGTGGAGGGTGTAAAACCCGTGCATGGGATGAGCCTCATGCGGTGGATCAAGGGGAGGCTATTGGCCTCGGGTCACGTGGAGGAGGAAGGGGGAGTCCATGGTGGCGCTTGGTGGCCGTGGGTGGCTGCGTATGGCGGCGCAAGGAGGGGAAATGGGTTAAAAACCCATTTCGGCTACTTACTGTGAGGGTAGAGGGAGGGCTGCATGATGGAGGCCGACTTCAGTGGAGGAGGATGGCCTGTGGGAGGGAAGCTGCTGTGGAGGTGGTGGCGCCGGAGGACGGCGCACGGCGGCACAGTAAGCACTAAGCCCATTCGGGCAGTGCACGATCAGCGGAGAGAGAGGGGGAGCGTGAGTGAGGTGCAACTTGTGGTGCCGGCGGCGAGAGCTGCCGATGCACGGCGGCTCTAGGCTGTGGTGTGGAGATGGACTACGTATAGTGTACGTTGGGGAAAGGGAGGAGAGAGAGAGAGAGAGCTGAGGAAAAGTGAGGGAGAAAGGGAGGGGGTCTAGGTATTTAACCCAGTCCCTTCGTCTGGGGATTCACGTAACGATCTAACGATGGATCTCAAACACTAATTTAAAATGCATAAATATTAACTTAATTAAAAGCACTTAGAGGAATTAAGATAGAATATTATTTTAAACTAATTTTAGTTTATAAAATAATATTCTTCATCATTAATAAAATGATGAAGTCTCACTTAACATATTAAAGAGAATAAAACCATTTAATTGATAAAAGCTTTCAACATAATTTAGATCTCATAATATCTTAAATAATTGAAATCATTTTAATAATAATATTAAAATGATTTTCGACAATTATAATATTTTTGGAACTCTTCAAGAATATTATGATTGTCGTATTTAAGATCAATTTTAATTCAATAACACTAGAAATACTCTTTATAAATATTTCCAGCATATTTAAAACACTGGGCGTGCCCTAGAAATCACACGATATCTTTTGAAATACGCCATCATGGTTTGACACGCATAATGTGGCTCACAGTCGCTAGTGAGAAGGGCAGATGATCACATAATCTCTGCCCTCGGGATTTGCTTACGTCATAAAGAAGGAATGTACGTCAGAAAGAGAGAAGCGTCCGTAAGAAGGAAGGAGCAGTGTGACGCCCCCAAATTCCGCTTGGGATCGGACGGACATTTGAAGCGTCGAGACATGCAACACAAGGTTACCTGCCCTCGTTCATGACATATAAGATGCAATATTCCTAACATGCATCTAGCATTATGCAATATTCGCAGCGGATATTTTTTTTTTTAGCAATACTATGCACCAAATCGAAATATCTCAAATACTTAAAACATACTTCATACATAATGACGTACTAAACAACTGAGATCACAACACTAGTCCAAAATGGTTGTGATCAAAAGAGTGTTGGAGATTGAACACCACAAATACAAGTAGTAATGAGGTAACTACTGTACTACCATCTACGTCACACCATTGTTTAGTCGATCATTTCCAGTTGGTCGATTCCCGATTCTCCTTCAGATCCTGTAACAAAATCTACCAGTCGGGGGGAATGGTAGTTGAGACTACCACAGTGAGATTTGATTACAAATCTCAGCAAATTAACAGGAAACTTCCACACAGGTTAATGATGCATGCATGGCAGTAAAAGCATGAATGCATAATCAAATCAATAGAAAACATAACATGTCCTAGCATAACATGACATGAAATAATAAGCATAACGTAACTTGACATAACATAGCATGAGCTGACATAACTTGAACTGGAACTTAAACTTAACTTGACGTGACATGACATGTACGTGAACTTAAAACATAACATGAACCTGAGCATGACATAACATAAATGAGAACTTGGAACATAACGTGAACGTGAACATAACATAACATAACATGAATTTGAAACATATTCTTGTCTTATGGGATTACCATGATTGCGTGAACGTAAACTTGAACATAACATAACATAACGTAAAACATGACTTGAACGTGAAATGCATGAACTTGGAATCTTATTCAATAGACTTAATCATTAAAGTGACCATATGGGTGCTACACAGGTCCCTTGAGCCGTGTGTCCCTGCCGAGTACCGCATCACATCACAGGTGTCTATACCAGCTGTGAGTGCGTTAATACGTACTCCACAGTTGTTGTGGCCCCACGTATTCTACGTGTCACAATTGCTGTGTCTCACGTAGTATATGCTCCACAGTTGTTGTGGCCCCATGACTTATTTGTTTGTGACACACTTGCTGTGGACACACGTAACATAAAAAGTGGCACCATCGGCATTAGTGCCTAGCGCGCTCCGGTGACCAGCTACTTAGGTTTCATTCGCAACCTGTTGACTGTACTTCATCAACCCAGGGAATTTCACACCTATTTAGACACTCCAGCGTGAACAAAGGAGTTCCACTAGGATATTACCCCATCATAGCACTTAGGGTCGTGATTGACATGAATAACTTAACTTGCATACATGATATTTTGTAATGTGACGTAACATGAACGTGACATAAAAAACAGAAGTCCTGACGTAGCATAACGTGAGATGAACGTAAGACGACAGACATGACATACTTTGAGACATAAATATAACAGACAACATTTCATAACATGGCATACATGTAATAGGCAACATTTCGTAACATAGCATACCATGTAACAGACAATATTTCTTAACATGACGTAACATGTGATAGTGAATATTACGTGACATGAAATACATGTAACAGATGGCATACTTAACACGACATACTTGCAATGTATAGCACTGTATAGCAATACGTGACAGAATATCTTGTGTAACAGATGAATAATTCATAACAGAATAAATTCTGTGTAACAGATAAATATGTAATGACTTGGTATGGCACATATGACAACATGCATACTTACACTTTAGTTCCCTTACCGATCACTCATACAAATTAAACTGATAGTAAGTTAAAAGCTAACTTACTATGATCTTCGTACTTTGAGACAAAACTGAAGTGCGATCATGAGAAACTGAAAGTAGTGATTTTTAAAAATTAGAATTTAATCACTAACAATAAGGAATATGGAAAAATATCAACTTAGAGTAAATTTACCATTTTACCCTCTACATCTGGAAAAATGACCATTTTACCCCTAACTTAAAGATTTTGCATCTTAACTCCAAAAATCATCAAAATTTACATATTCCTTATTGTAAAATTTGTCCTAAGCTCAAATATCAATTTAGAAAAATTTAAAACTAAACACAACCATTAAAACTCTATATGGCTGAAACTTACAAGGCTATTTCCTTTGATTTTTGTTGTAATTCTTTCAAATCTCAAAACTCATGATTAAACCAAAATTTTTCATTTACTATACTCATAACATATTCCTAAGAATAATCATGTTTTGAATCATGAACAAAAGCCATCAAAATCACTAAAACCATACTTGAACTTTTTGGTTTTTCTTCGAAGTTCAAAATAGAATATTGTTTCTAACTTGTTTTGATCAACCTCTTGATCCATGATTTATAAAGATGTGATCTTCAAACCAAAACATCACATGGTTTAAAAAGGTGTCCTAAAACAGATCCAAGCATCAAACTCAAGATCACATGGTTAAACATCAACCAAAACACAAATTTAGCCAAGAACATCATCACTTTGGCCTAACCGAACATCTCCTTGCATAAAATTTCATATCTTCGAATATAGCATCAAATATCTTCAAAATAACATTCTAACATGTATATAAGAGGCTTATGATCTTCCAATAAAAATATCAAAGCCATTGGAATAAGACTAAACCATAAAAGATTTAAACTTTCTCAAAACAGAAACTGTTTTTCCTCTTCCAGTTTCTAAGTTTCTAGACCTAAGAAAATATTTCACCAAAACTCTTAATCATGCAACAAATCCTCAACCAATAATCATATACACATGTTAACAGTACTCCATAAAAATTTTGGATCAAGATCTATTCATTAGCTTGGTCAAAAACTCCAAAATATAACACACTCTCCAGTTTATCACCCAGATGACCTTTCGGGGGTCTAAACAACTTTTTACCGATCAAAGGATCTCCAAATGGAACGAATATGGTATCCACGTAAACTAGACTCCAAAATAAATTACTTTCATGAAGGAAACTTTGCGATAAAATAATTACAAAAGCTTCGAAACAGGCGTTCAAAAGAGGTAAGAAAAACTGTCCGAGAGTGTCTTTTGTGTTCTATGGAGGAAAAGTGTAAATGAGAGTTGCTTTTCGTGGGAAGTGGACTGGAGAGCCTCTTACACAAGTTTTGGAAAGTGATAGGACTGAAGGCAAGGTTGAGTGTTGGCCTTTTCTTCTCATAAAAATCAGTCCAATATCTTTTCTCAAGGTGGAGTGTAAGAGTGAAAGAGTGAGGTGGCCCTTTAGCTTTGTATTTCAAGAACCTTCTAGGCCCTTCTTGTAAAGATCTGACCAGCCAAGTCGGGATAAAAAACTTAGCTATGAAGCAATCCTATGGTGACCAAATTCGTGGGCCTTAATGGGCCTAAACCGAATGGGCCTAAACCGAATGGGCCTAAATTTTGGGGTTTAAAGAGGGTTTGGGTTGCTATCAAGCCCAAATCCAATATCACTTGGTCCAATCAATTTTTCAAGGTTAACTAGGTTGGATAATGATGTTCTAACACAAATTTGAAGGATTAATAGCATGTGGAAGTGATTTAATCAAGTGATTAAACACAATGCTAGAAATCAGATTAGAAAATGTTTAGAGGCCAACTTTAGGGTTTTGGGGAAACCATTTAGGGTTCCGATTTCAACAATGTTTGTTGGCTTTCAATTGGATTCCCACCATTTAGGGTTTTACTAGGATTGAAGCCCTCTTTGATCTGACACAATTTGGTTGGGCAAATGAAACAAAGTTTTGCTTAAGTGGCATGATTTCACATCTTGATTCCTTCAAATCCATCAAACGCTCCTCAAGGTACCAAGTGTCTAATATTACTCACTAAGTGTGGCTAAGATCTTTCCAAGTGTCCAAATAAAATTTCTCTAGTCTAATTTAGACATTCCACACTGTGATTTTAAAACACTGCAATTGGTGCGCTTACCGAGATTACTATTCATTCCAAAAAAGTGAATTATAAACTTAACACTAAAAATTCCTAAATATTCATATTAACCTACAATGAAAATCTTTTACCGAAATTCAACCTCGAAGTGCCCCTAAAAAAAATTTCATAGTTTCAAATAGGCATTTCGTCTGAAAATATGAAAATAAACTTATTATGCCATAAAATCTTAAATAATCCACTGAGTCTAATGGCATAGACCATAATGCATTCTGACACTTCTAACCACCTCAAATAAATAAAACTCATATTTCTAGCACCATAGTGAGTGATAACATTGACTATGTTGATAGACTAAAACCTATGCGATTGGTCGATTCGTAAAAACTTATGGGATTTTTACGAGATTCCTAAAGTCAATAGAAATTCCACCAATGAATTTCTAGCGGGGCTGTTACAAGCAGGGTATTACAGGTTGAGCTGGGAATTTGCCCTTCTCTTGGTTACTCTAGTGAGAGTCCCTCTGATATCGTTGATAGCTTGGGAGTTTTGGTTGTTGATTATGGCCTGACTTTGGATAAACTGTTGTAGGCTAACATTTAGCTGCTGAATGGAGTTTTCCATTCCATTTTTGTGCACTAGAGGGGGCTGATTTGCAAAATAAGAGGGTCCCGAGCCTTGGCCAGATACTGCATAGGGGGTGTATTGACTTTGTCCTTATGTAGATGGTCCAGCTTGCTCATTTTTCCAGCTGAAATTTGGATAACTTCTCCAACTTGCATTGTAAGTATTAGAATAAGGTCCAGAAAAATTCTTAGAAATCATATGCACAAGGTTGGATTGATCAAGCAAAACCTCCTTAAAAGCAGGAATTGTTGGGCATGCTTTAGTCACATGCCTTGGATCCTCACATATATTGTATTTTTCAGAAGTTGATGGTAAAACATGCATTTCATTGACTTTCTTAAGCTCTAGAGAATCTAACTTTTTAGACATGAATGCAACTCTAGCATGTAAATCATTAGCTTCTTTCAAATAATATTTACCACGCCCACTAACACATTTTTTATTTACAGATCTATCACACAAGTCAGAAGCATCCCAAGATTGAGCATTTTTAGCCAAATAATCAAAAGAATCAAAGGCTTCCTTGGGCTTTTTGTTGAAGAACTCACCATTGCACGTGGTTTCTACAAATTGCCTCATTTTTTGTCACAACCACTCGTAGAAAAAACTAATAACCCTCCATCCTCATATCCATGATGAGGACATGCATTTAAAAGGTCTTTGAATCGTTCCCAACAATGATAAAATGTTTCCACATCCTTTTGGCAAAAATTCATGATTTGTCTTTTCAAGGCATTTGTTCTATACATGGGAAAAAATTTCTTTAAAAATTCAGTTTGCATTTCTTGCTAAGTCCCAATGGATCTTGGTCTTAAATAATTTAACCATGTCTTAGCCTTATCTTTTAAGGAAAATGGAAACAATTTTAAATGTAGAACACACTTCTTCAAACTCTTTGATATGCAAATAGGGATTTTTAGATTCCATGCCATAAAAATGAGGTAGCAATGGAATCATCCCAGATTTAAAGTTAAAATTATTTACATTCAAAGGCTGAATAATGCAAGATGGTGGGCTAGTCCTAACAGGCAGCAAGTATTCTCTAAAGGTTCTGTCATGGTTTACCATCTCCCTATCATGATGTTCATTTTCAGCTATGTTGCTATGAGTGTCAGATGATGATTCAAACAAAACAGATGCACCCAATGATTCTGTCCTAACAAGTCTAAATGTGCTATCTCTAGCCCAACCAGACATACAAACTTAGCAAAATAAAAGAAAACAAACCATATTGCAATAATAATAATAATAATAATAAAGATAAAAGCAAACAAGTTAAGTGAGAGAAAGTAGATATCACCCAGGTTGTGAAGAGGTTCACAACCCTATAAACACCCTCTCAGCGTTCAGAAAAATACTCTTATGATACCAATTGTCCCTGTCAATGACGCCAAAAACTTGACGTGATCTCAAATGTGCTTCCAAGTTTAGAAGTGTTAAGTTGTATCAAAGATAAGTCCAGGATTGTATTCCACAGGGACAAATGATTTTCAAAGTATTTGTGAAGGCTTATTGTGAAAATATGGTGATGTAAAATGCTATGTAAAATTCTTTTTGGATTTTGATGTTTATTAAAATAGTTTGGAAAGATAAAAAGTAGTTTATACACAGTAAGGGATTTGCTGCCAATGGAATGTTTGGTGGAGCTTGGAGGATCTTGGATCTATGACTTTGCTCTAAAAATATGAATTAAATCATGCACAATTTGATTTCTAAAAATGAAATGGTTTCAAAGATGTTAAAAAGTATTTTTAGTTTTATCTAGACACAACTGAGTTACTAATCAGTAGCTAAAATTGACAAGTTCACATAATCAATTTGACAAACACTTGGGTTACGGTTTAAGACATCCTTTGTTTCCACCATTTGCAAGGTTTCTTGGGCATTACTCTCCTCTTACTAACCCAATCAAGGTGTTAATAAAATGGAATGTGAAAAATATAAGCTCAAAGTAAATATGCCAGTACCTAAAACAAAATATCCTCACTAAGCATCCACCGAAATTACTGTAATACACAACTGATGGAATCCTTGATTAATTCAAGGTTCTGATGTGTTGTGTGTCTACTAAAGAGCAAGAACAAGAGCAAGAGATTTCATCAAACTTCCCTTTCCAGAATTCAATTTTAGGCAAAGTAAGGCATTAAATCGAAGCTACAGAAAATCCAGCAAGAAAAGAAGAACAATAGAAAGCTTTGCCGCAACCCAAGTGTCACAACCCCGCCTCGGGAAGGGCGGGATCACGACGTACATACCTGTCATTTTCTTTCTTTTTTTTTTCTTCATTTTCTTTTTCAAATAACATGCGATCGGCATGTACATGATACACGTGCACTCTAAATTTCTCATTTAATAAAGGGAATATTTGATGGACATTCTATTCAAACATTCATCCATAAAATACTCTCAAAGTCTACACATTCATAAAAACATAACCTATCATCCATAAACATAATTGTTCTAGTTAGGGAAGGTCCTAAGCTTCTACCTCTCCCTCTGTAGTAATGCCTTACTCCCCAGCTTTTTCATCATTAACTGGACGTTTAAAACATTTAAAATAAAAGTGAGTCGAATACTCAGTAAGCAGTACACCATGCAGTGAACATACTAGGCATCTATTCTTTTCTTTTGAAAACATGCGTACATAAACATTTAACTAATTCTTGACAATGCTTTCATGCATAACAGTTTAAGGGATAAGCCGTACTTTCATGCATAAACATTTAAGAAATAACTATGCTTTCATGTATAAACATTTTAAGAAATAACTATACTTTCATGTTTCACTTTCTTTGGCCGATACACACTATTACGTCCCATGTGTTGGGCTTAGTGGTCTTCCTTTGGACTTGGATTCCACCCGTGGCCACAGGTTGGGAATCCTTTTCAATCAGAGGCAGTACTGGGTGCACTACCAGTACTACTTACCCGGCATTGCAATCGGCCAATTCCTTTGGTACCCTTTTCATTCATATGGCCGTTACGTATTTTCATATATTAAAGCATTCGTTCATTCAATCCTTTCTTTCATTCATTCATTTCAGTCATTTCAGTCATTTTCATTTAACAGTTCATTCATAGAAGAACGTCATTTAAAAGCTTGAGCTTAAACATCATCTTTAGTTCATTCATGGAAGAACATCATTTAAAAGCCTGAGCTTAAACATCATTTTTTATGACATCCATAAAACATCAGTTCATAGGGACAATTTAACATCAGTTCATAAGGACATCTTAAAACGTTTCCTTTGCGTCATTTAAAGCATCAGTTCATAGGGACATTTTAAAACACTTTCTTCGCGTCCTTTAAAGCATCAGTTCATAGGGCATTTTAAAACACTTTCTTCGTGTGATTTAAAAGCATCAGTTTATAGGGGCATTTTAAAACTCATTTAAAGCATCACTTGAAGCATAAGGCATGAGACATTCATTTCATTTCCTTTACAATCAAAACATTTTCATCGTCTTTCTTACTTCGATGCACATACATTTTTATGAACAAGATACATTTTCATGCTATACTACATATAGGAATAATCAATAAGTTTATTGAGAGAGCATGTATGGAAATCTCATGACTTAGAACCTATGTGCATACATTACCTTATACACATACACACAATTATAATCGATAGGGTGCTTAACATGGGCTATCAAGAAAGGGCTTGTACATACTATACACCTTTACTTTTCTTTAGAAGGAACATTTGGAAAGAGAGAGAGACATTCTTTCATAAAGAGAACTTGGTGTAAGAAGCATGGTCATAGCTACTTACCTCTATGCTCCTCGATACTTCCATAATCAGTATAGGTCATATTTCAATAAATAGCATAAGAATACTTATACAATATTCTTTAGCCCTCCCTTTAAAAGAGAAAGCCACGATATTGCAATCTAACGTCCCTTCTATGCTTAACATTAACCCAAATGACTACTTCTCACCTCAACTTACAAGAGAATTAACTTAGATATTAAGACATGCTAGCTGTCCATGGAAATGCTATTTTAAAAGCTTACATGAAAAGTAGTTAAGAATTCATAGGCTTCAAGTAAGGTCTCTTTGGTTCAGGCTCACTTTGGATTGTAAACATTAGGAGATAAAATCTGGAAAATTCTCAACAATGGGCTTTAAAATAGATTTAGGCATCTCAAGTAGGTTAAACAAGCTTAGGAAACATGCCCTTTAAATCAACTTGTAGTCTCTCATTATAAAAAGGATAGCTTATCAATATTTTGGACTCTTGGGTTAGATATAATTTAACCAAACGAGGGACAACATAACTGAGCTATTTTTACATCAAGAAATGGCGTGACATGGGCTCAGGGGTACTTGGACAGCTTTGCATATCATAATATATCATGCACAAACAATCTCTTATATCTAAACTAACTAAGCTATAACCTATTCACATAAACAATATTTTAATTAGTTTAAATAAAATCTCCCATTAAAATTAAAGTAGCATAAAGTATAGCAAAGTTACCCATTAAGAAACTTTAAAACCTTTAAACACTTAAGCTTATATTTTACTCACTTAATACCTTTTAAAAGCAAAATGTAAAATTATAGAACCAAGCAAAACCTTTAAACCAAACCTCTAGCATCCTAAAAATAGATTACCAACCAAATCTCAACACAAGGCACATGATACCAACATATATAATTTAAAACCACTTTAATCATCACCTATGATTAAGCCAAGTTTAATAACGACATAGTATTTTCGAAATATTGGGAAATACATAGCAAAACAACTATAATACCATTCGGTTTGGGCCAAAAACAGGATATACATATTTATTTGTAATATAGGAAATTAACTACATCAAAACACAAGCTAAAAAAACTTAGTAAGCTTGCAAAATCACATTAAAAATAAATAAGTCAAATTATGATTTTTACCTTAAGCTCTTAGCCCCTTCCAAAATACAAGTGGAAGACCAAATAGAGGGACAACCGTGTGGATGAAGAGCAACACGATATCACTGTTTTAAACCCCAAAACTGAAACATCATAGGTACGAAAATGGTGAAACTCGAAACCCACATGTAAATCACACTAGGGAATAAACCAAAAGTCTATTACCTTCAAGATTTCACCCTTTGAAAGGTGAAATCAAGCTTGAGTTCCAAGCTTTAAGGCAAAAACCGAAAATGAATATGGAGAGAATATACTCGTATGGCTTGGAGAGGATAAGAGGAAAATATTTTTCTTTGTCCCTTGCTATGGAGTCACAAGCTTGAAGGAGATGAGATGAAATTGCTTTCTTGAAGATGGAAAGAGAAGAGGAAGGAAATAGGTGAAGGTTGGCTATGGCTTGCTTGGAGAGGAAGATGAAGTTTTCTATTTTCCTTGGGTGTAGATCGACGGGTAAGTGTAGAATGCCTTAGGATAGTTTTTATTTATTTATTTTTTCTCCTCTCTTTTTGACTTACCTTGACCGATGGGTGCAATAGCTTCCTTAGGAAGCTTATGGGTCAAAGGAAAGAAAAGGATTTTGTGGATTATCTTGGAAGCCTACGAGTGAAAAGGGATGAGAGGAACTTTTGCCTTAGTCAAAGCTTATCATATAAGCTTGGAAGATGGATGGTGGAGATCTATCTATCTCAAGGTTACTTTGCACCTACCAATCCAATGGTAGAGATTAATTGGGTCATTTCCTAAATAAATAAAATTAAAGGGCTTAAGGGAAAATATTTCAAAGTCCTAAAAATAATACCCTTGATTTATTTTAGTAAATCATATTTTTAAAATAAAGCATACTCATCTTAAAATAAAATAATTGAAAGTAATAAAAATATTTATCTCAAAATATTTAACTTAAGGAATTAATAAAATGATGTAAGGACCTACGTAGTAGGACTCGGGTATTACACCAAGCTATGGAGTTAGCCTAAGTTTACCATCATCAACATCATAACTCAACAAAAATGAAAACCCTAAAATTCTTAAAAGTTTCTAAAATGCAAGAGCAGAAAAATAAAAGCGAATCTTGACTCCCATCCAATTCCAACTCTCTTTCCTATTTATCATGCCTTCCATGGTCATCTTCTTTCTCTTCGTAACAGCTGCCTCTGTCCTTTGCTACAGACGTCTCCTTTGTGTAACCGTGATGCCCCTTTTGCCCTTTACCTTCTCTTTCTCTCTTTTCTTCTGCCTCTCGAATGTTCCTTCCAGAAATGTTCTTCCCTTCTTCTCCTGTTAGCAGATGTGGGCCTCAATCTTCCATTGCTATGTTATGAATCATGTAAGCCTTATTGCAGATGTGGGCCTCAACCTACCATACGCACAAAGAGAATTAAGTCCGTGTAAGTCTAAGTTAAATAAAACTGGGCCCAAGTCTATTTTTACTGTGTAATCCGTCTTTACATGTCAACAGCCCAATTGTTACGCATTGTTTATTAAAAATTCTTTTTGCAAATAAAACTTATTTAATCAAGTGTAATAAGAGTACTTTACAAAACATTATTTCCATTTTATCAAATATAAATTCTTCAAGACATTTTATCAACACATAGAGTGTACTCTGTTCTATCTTCTCGCAGCAAACTCCATCAACATCCTGCATCCGTCCTCGTTACATTCACATACACAACAAGTTCTTAACAAGTGGTACCTGCAGCCAAACGATCCTACCAAAAATTCCATTCAAACAGACAGCAAAATCAGACCCAAACACCATAAAAATTCCATCCAAACAACCACCAAAATCTGACCCAAACACCCACAAAATTCTATCCAAACAGACACATAAATCAAACCCAAACAGCCACAAAATCGCAACCAATCAGTCACCAAACCACACCTTCTACCCAGAAAATTAATCCTACCCAGCTAGATTTCATCTCACACAATCCTTCATTTCAAGACCACCATATCATAGACCACCATGGCTGAAAACACTTGATCAAAATACCAACAACATAAACAAATTGATGCCTTACAAGCTCAAATGGACCAAACTAAACAGTAGCTCAGTGAGGTTAAGACTAATGTTCAGGAAATTAAGGACATGCTACGTACCTTCTTCAACCAACAGAACAATCCTCCACCCCCTCCACCTCCACCCCCACACAACCAATTCCAACTGAAATTTGAAAACCAAGAGCTAAGAAGATTCAGTTCTAGGGGTGTCAAACTGGAATTTCCTCATTTCCAAGGGTCCAACCCAGCCGCTTGGCTTTTTAAAGCCAACCACTACTTTGATTTCCACCAAACCCCACTTCCTCATCGTTTGTTGATGGCTTCTTACCACATAGAGGGAGAGGCTCTTGTATGGTTCCAAGAAGCTGAAACTAGTGGATTATTTCGGGATTGGGAGATGTTTTCCAGGTCGTTACTCCTTCGCTGTGGTCCTACGGTGTATGACGATCCAATGGAGGTATTGACGAGGTTGAAATAGTCCAGCACTATGGCTATTTACATGAGCCAATTCGAGGCACTTTCCAATTGCATGAGAGGTCTCTTAGACTCTCACAAGCTGAGTTGCTTTCTCAGCAGCTTGAAAGATGAGGTTTGCATCCCAATCTGTATGTTAAACCCTGTAAATTTAAATGCAGCATATGGGTTAGCAAAAATGCAAGAGGAATACCTTTGTACTACAAAAAAATTCACTAAGTCTATGGGGGAGAGATCAAATGCCGTGGGAGGGGGAAATTCTTTCCAAGGCTCATACTCGAGTGAGACCTATAACAAATGGAAAAATCCGGCAAGGGGCACAAAACTTGTTTATTCAACACAAATGGATGAAAAACGTTGCAAAGGCTTGTGCTACCATTGCGACGAGAAGTGGAACCCATTGCATAAATGTAAAAGTCCAAAAATCTATTTGTTGAAAGGAAGTGAGGATGGGAGTGATGAAGAGAAGGAGCTGCCTAATGATGAAAAAACCCAGCTAGAAACACTATCCAGCAGCAAGGAAGAGCCTAAAATCTTCTTGGCTGCTATTACTGGAACTCCCACATAAAAAACTATGCATGTAGTTGGAAGTATTTTTGGCAAACAAGTGGTTATATTGTTAGACTCGGGCAGTTCACACAACTTTATAGACACGGTTGTGGTCTCACAATTGAAGCTGCCAGTGGATTACTCAGTTAATTTGAGAGTGCGCGTAGCTAATGGGCAAGGCTTGAGTAGTGAAGGAATCTACAGAACAGCCCCTTTAAAGGTCCAAGGTAACTTGCTAAACCCACCTCTTCATTTATTGGACCTTGCTGGTTGTGATATTGTGTTGGGCATCCAATGGTTAGAAACATTGGGCCCTATCACTTGGGATTTTTTGAAATCCCTTATGAGTTTTGTGTTGGATGGCAAAACTATTGAATTCAAGGGGTTAAAGTTAAACTCGTCAGTAGTAGAGGATAGTGAAAAGTTGCTTAAGGCAACTATGACTACCGGGAAAGGCATTTTATTGCAAATCATGTGTGATGGGGTAACGAAAAAATTGTGAAGGTGTGGATGGGCAAATTGATGATCTGTTAGAGGAGTTTGAGGGAGTATTCAATGAAACCCAAGGGCATCCACCACCTCGTAGCCATGACCACCATATAATCCTCAAGGAGGGCACTCAACCAATTTCCAATAGACCTTACCGATACCCATATTACCAGAAAACTGAGATTGAGAAGATTGTGGTTGAATTGTAAAAGTCGGGGGTGGTTGGGCCTAGTTCTAGTCTATTTTCATCCCCTGTTTTGCTAGTTCATAAGACCGATGGTAGTTGGCAGCTTTGCATGGACTATAGGGCACTTAATAAGGAAACGATAAAGGCAAAGTTTCCTATTCCAATTATAGACAAGCAGCTGGATGAGCTTTTTGGATTGGTGATCTTTTCTAAGCTCGATTTACAATCAGTCTATCACTAAGTGAGAGTAGTGCTTAGTGACGTCGCTAAAACAGTGTTTCGTACTCATGAGGGACATTACGAATTTTTTGTGATGCCTTTTGGCCTCACCAACACTCCAGCCACATTTCAAGGGCTCATAAACGATGTCTTTAAACCTTTATTGAGGAAATTTGTACTTGTGTTCTTTAACGACATTTTAATATATAGTAAGTCTCGGGAGGAGCATGTGGGTCACCTAAGAGAGGTTTTAAACATGCTGAAATAGCACTGCCTGTATGCAAAAAAGTCCAAGTGTCGGTTTGCAGTTGATGAAGTTAACTATTTGGGCCATGTGATTAATGATAGAGGGGTAATGACTGATCCTTCTAAGATTGTTGCTATGTTAGAATGGCTCGAACCTAAGATTGTTGCTAGTATCCTAGGGCTCATAGGATACTACCGGAAACTCATCCGGAATTATGATCTCATCACTGCCCCACTCACCTCACTCCTCAAGAAAAACTCTTTTTCTTGGAACCTAGAGGCCAGTAAAGCTTTTACAGCCTTAAAGCAAGCTGTTTCACATCCACCGGTCCTAAAATGTCCTGATTTTAGCAAGCCCTTTGTGATTGAGTGTGACACAAGTGGGAAGGGTATCGCGGTAGTATTAATGCAATTCGGGCATCCTATTTGCTTCTTAAGTCAAGCCCTAAAGGGCAAAGCCTTACTACTCTCGACCAATGAAAGAGAATTATTAGCTCTTGTAACGGCAGTACAAAAGTGGAGACCATACCTCTTTTGCCAGCCTTTTATCATAAAAACGGACCAGCAAGCCATTAAGTTCTTGTTAGAACAATGAGTGGGGACTGAGACACAACAAAAATGGATTACAAAGTTGATGGGTTATGACTTTTTTATTGAATACAAAAAGGGTAAGGAAAACAAGGTGGAGGATGCCCTTTCAAGAAGAGAGGGGGAATTACAAGAGGTAGTTTGCTAAGCTATAATTTCATTTTCTACGCCTCTTTGGATTGAGGAGTTGAAGCAAAGCTACCTAGACTCTACAGAGTTAGCCGAGTTACTGAAAAATCTGCACCATAATCAGAACATTCCTAAAGGGTTTTCCTTGTAACAAGGGTTGATTGTTAGGAAATGAAGGTTGATTTTGGCCCCAGATTCATATTTTAAGCTAAAGGTTTTGGAGTACATTCACAACAACCCACAAGCTAGTCATTTCGGGTATTTAAAAACATATCACAAGGCAAAACGTGATTTTTATTGGAAGAGGATGAAAAGAGACATCAAATAGTTGGTGAGAGAATGTGAGACCTGTCAAGCTGCTAAATATGAAACAACTTGTCTAGTAGGGTTGTTGCAACCCTTAGCCATCCCCAATCAGCCCTAGACCTACAAATCCCTTGATTTTATTGATGGCTTGCTTACTTCTAAGGGATTCAGTGTTATTTTTGTATTGGTGGACCACTTTTCGAAATATGGCCATTTTGTAGCCTTGTCCCACCCTTACATGGCTCAAGTAGTAGCGAATGCCATTTTATAGCCTTGTCCCACCCTTACACGGCTCAAGTAGTAGCGGATGAGTTTATGAAGAATATCTTTAAGCTGCATGGGTTTCCTAGGTTTGTGGTGTCAGATAGGGACCCTATTTTCTCGAGTTCTTTTTGGCAGGCTTTATTTCACTCCCAAGCTTCCTCTCTTGACTTCAGCTCGGCCTACCATCCTCAAACTGATGGCCAGACCGAGGCGCTTAACAAGGGTCTAGAATGCAACCTAAGATGCTATGCAGGGGTGAAGCCCAAGTCCTGGTCAGTTTGGCTACCTATGGCGGAGTGGTGGTACAACACCACTTATCACACATCAACAAAAATGACACCTTTTGAAGCTGTATATGGACATCCTCCCCCTACTTTACTATCCTATGTGCCGGGAACAAGCACTAATGTCACAACAGACTAGATTTTTAAGGACAGGGACCAAGTGATACTGGTGCTAAAAATCAATCTAAATGAAACCAGTAACCATTTGAAACATTTTGTAGACAAGAAACGTACTAAGAGATAGCTTGAAATAGGAGATTGAGTCTATTTGAAGTTGCAACCATACAGACAAAAAACCCTAGCTATACGGCACAACCTAAAATTAGCACCAAGATTTTATGGGCCTTTCCAAATTGAAGCTAAGACGGGTGCATTGGCTTACAGATTAAGGCTTCCCGAGTCTTCCAAAATACATTCAACATTTCACATATCTTGCTTGAAGAAAAAAATTGGATCCCAAGTCCAAGTTTTTCCATCACTGCCGCCTACAGATCACATGGGTGAGTTAAGACCAGAACCGGAAAAAATCTTGGAAAGACATATAAAGAAACAAGGGGAGAGAGCAGGTACCAAAGTCCTCGTTAAATGGGTGGGTTTGCCCACTGAAGAAAGCACCTGGGAGTTGATGTGGCGTCTACAAGGCCTTTACCCACCTTGTGGGCAAGGTGCTTTGATGGGGATGAGTTTGTCATAGATCTGGCAGCTGGAACACAGACGGAACGAAAAACCTAACATGGAGAAGTGAGAAGCTTGGGTCCTCTAGAAGTCGAAGTGTGAAGTGGTAGGTTGGAAGTGTTTAAGTGAGAACTCTAAACGATGACGTAGAAAGAGGAGGGAAATAGTGCGTTGCGGGTCCAGAAGACAGAAGCCGTGTGCATGAGTTTTATTTTATGCTTAAGGGTGCATGCATTTTATGTAATGGGTTGAGTGCTTGATAAATGTAAAACACACCGTTTGAGTTTAAAGACTTCAAATGGTGTGTTGGGGATGAAACACGGAAATGGGAACTTGTTGAACGCAACGTTGGGGGTTAAAGCCAAACGTTGCATTTTAAGTCTGTGAGTTAATTTCAATTCGTCTGTCAGTTTATTTGCAAGTCTATCACAGTTAGTTTAATAAATAGTAAGAGTTAGTTACATGTCAGAAATGAGGGAATAAAGGAGAATCAGAGAGGGAGGAGAGGATTATCGAAGAACTTTGTAGTAGTGAATTTATGTAAGGAGGTTTGGGAGCCCTCGAAGTACTCCCGTGGCAATACTAATTCTTCTAGCCATTTTATCAAACACATAGAGTGCACTCTGTTCTATCTTCTCACAGCAAACTTCATCAACATCCTGCATCCTTCCTCGTTACATTCACATACATAGAAGGTTCTTAACATAACGACAACAGGACATAGATATACCCTCCAAAGGCACGGTGGAGCAGATCAGCGGCGACTAAAATATTTGTTAAACTGACGAAAAAAAATAGAGGAGAGGGAGAAAGTAATGGTAGTGATGCTCACCAGAGTAATAAGAGACTGACGGAAAATGACCAGTCGGCAAACTCAGTGGTTGCCCGAGAACCTCCAACCCCTTGTGGTGGTCGACAGTGGTAGAAACAAAATTTATAAAGTATTTGGTTAATTACAAAAGGGAAAGAAAACAACTGAGATCACTAAAAATATAAGTGTAACAGAAGCTCACTGAGAGAAATTACAAAGCTCAAGTGCTAGATTGAAGGTTACAAAGACAACACTAAAAAACTCAGCGTATGGTGACGAGGTTATGAGAAGGGAAAAGTTTGCCTGATGCTATAAGATCGTGAATAGAGAATTAAGGAGATGGAGATTTGCTGCTCTACTGAAATCATTGAGAATATGGAATATAAATTGAAGGATTCAGCTCTTACATTGTAACATCTTAAAATCAAAGAGATCGTCCGAAGAATTGAAATGGAAACAACGTCTGAAAATCTGAAGGTTATTAAGGAAATAAATTAAGAATTAAAATTATTAATAATAATGGTACTAATAATATAAAAATAAAAATAATTTAAACTCCTTAATTTAAAATCATGACCGTTACATTTTATATATTGAATTTGTTGATTGTGATAAACTAAGAACATGTGACGTGCTGGTTGGGATTATAATGGAGTTGTAAGTGAAGTATGAAGATTGTGTTGGTCTGTCCTATGAGGAGTTTAAGTGGACTATGGAATGAGTAGCTGTGTTTGTATGCATTTTCAAGAGGCTTATGAATTTGAGTAAAGTATTTGTGAAGGTAGAAACTAGAGAAATTAGTTCAACCTACTGCTTGATGAGGTTTAGAATAAAATTATGCTTTGTTTTTTATCTAGGCAATTCGAATTCTATTATAGTTTCTACTATAAATTTAGCTCTATCATTTCCTTTACTTGAATCCCTTCTCAATTAGGTTTAAAACTCTATTTTGTACATCAAACCATTAGAAATCAGTGTATACTTTGCGAGCCACCTTCTCAAGCTTAAACCGACAGCAAAAGAAACACATCGTAGAAACACCAACAATCATAGATTACACCAAATCAGTAAAAATCTACAACAGCTCGTGACAACAAAATAAAATCAGAAGCTTGAAGTAATATATTGTAGAAACACCAAACAACAGCAGAAATTAAAGCAAACAACAACAAAACAGAAACGGAAGCAAGAACAACAACAATTTGACATTGATCCTTGGACTCAATCGGTTCCAACAAATGTATATCGTAAAAGCCACTGGTTTAGTAGTGGACAACACCTTTCGTTGTGATTGCATAGAAATCGAGGACCATACAGAAAATGAGAACTGAAGGCTGAGGGTGCACTATAAGTGGAGATCTATAAATTGAACTTGTCATTCATGTTGATAGAATTGGATTGCTTTGTGGAATTTATTGTTTTATTTGAAATGCGATTTGGTTAATTTGAATGTTTATGACATACTTTGAAAAAATAGTTGAGCATATGAGAACCTTGTAATAGAGTTTTGTCATAAACCTACATGCTTGGAGGGGTATAATCCAAGTGGAACTCTCTTGATCACTCTGGAGTGAGTAAATATGGAGTGATATCCCTCGGGTTGCTGATGAACAATCAACATCCTCGAACGGGGTGTACGGTCCTCAGGCTTAGGAATTACCCTTTTGACTGGGGAAGTGCCATAGTTTGTTCTCAAATGGGGGTGAGAGTACCATGACTGAGAACCAGGTTAAATACTGATAGTCCTCCACGGACGATAGACACACCAGGAAACTTGGGTGATATGAGGGTCATGGCTTGTGTACAGAGTATAGTTCATATGTTTTAGAGAAACTTGGGTGAATGATATTTACAAGAAGCCCTAGTTTCTTGAGTCGAAGTCACACTGAAGGATGTTTATGTAAATGTGTGATGAAGAGAACAAGTACAAAGTGAAGTACGAAATAAAGGAAAAAATAAATAAAATAAAGTATTATGGATTATAAAATGAATGTTGATTGTTAAATTTTATGAATTTATTGTTTTATTGATAAAGTGTACGATAAAGTTTACAATTGGAATTGATGAATGATTATGGTCATTGCTTCTATGATTATTGTAAACTGAATTTACTTCCCATTGTAAATGTTTATGTTATTCATTTTAAAGTTTATGCACTGAAAAATGGGAAATGTTGAACCCAATTCAATCACATGTCTAATTTATAGATCTCGAACAATGAGATGTAAGTCTCACCATGGTGGCCCACCTGCAGTTTCAATATCTACCAATAAGGGAACCGCAAACTTTATTGCAGGAACAATAGAGGAAGAAATTTGATAACACAAAGAATATGAAGAACATATGCCTCTTATTTCAGATATTGTAATACTTTGTAGAACTTTGTAAGATGATGAACCATCGTCATTTGATATGTTTTGTATATAGTCTTGTTGTATAACTATATTGTAAATTAATGAGTTCATATGATCTCGAGTGTCTCAAGGGTAGTATGTAAATTCGTACTATGAAAGTTTATTGTAAATATTTGATAGATCTTTGTTTTATCTCAGGTACAGTAATTATAGTTAGTTAAAATGTTCCCATCGAGTCGTTTAGGAATTTGGAGAAACAAAAATATATGGCTCATTTTTTTCGTAAGTCTTAATAGCACGACAGGACCATAACTACAAATTATAGGTCTGACGTCTCAACGACCCAGTAAGGATAAGAAAGGGGAAGTTTGGAATGTCACAATGTTCATGTTGGATTCACGAGTCGTGTCACATATTGTCACCCTTACTTTCTAAGTCCCTTTAGTAGGATATGCAACTTTCTAAGTCGCCTAGGCAGGGCATGTTAAGATATAAAATACAAATAATTAAATTTATATCTTCCCATTAGCTTAAACTTTTGGGACAATTGATGATTTCACATGATATCAAAACAAAAGTCCTGAGTTCGAATCTTGACTCTACACTTTACCCCATTTAATAAAATATTTTTAAGTGTTGGACCCGCTCATTGAGGGGAGTCTAGCCCACATGTGAGTGGGAGTGTTAAGATATAAAATAAATAATAAAACCTAACTCTCCCTATCAACTTATGTTTTTGGGATAAATGATGATTTCACATAATATCCTGATCACCGTGTTCCTATCCAACTAAAAGCTCCTTGATAGGGTAGCCAATGCATCCAAGAACTAGCTCCTTAGTAGATCTAGTATGCACACCTCGAAATCCCTACCCTAATGACAAGCTGCCCATTTGAGGACTGGCTCCTTGGAAAGGCACACAACTTTCTAGGTCCTCTTCCCAGGACAAGCTTCTCACTAGGGAATGCGTGCCTCTTAAGTTTCCATAGACATGAGAATTGCCAAGAGAAGATGGAGAAAACTTAATTTATTTAGAGTATGAGGGAGTTGCCTCACTCAATCATTTCTAGTCCCATGAGGCGGCAACAAGACATCTAGTTTGCCACATCTGCCTAATTAGGTATGTCATGACATTCATTTTTTAAAATGCTCTTCATAAGTCGTCATGCTACATGCCCCAACAAAGCAAATGTAATTTCTCAAATTCAGTTCATTTCGGAGTAATTTCATTCTCTACTTTTCCTAGATGGAAAAGTTAGTTGTCGAATACTTGTAAATAGTTAGACAGTTACCACAGTGCATGCTGCCTATATAAACTACTATGTATGGATTATTTAATCAATAATAAGGTAACTCTTCTAGTAGAGATTCTTTTAGAAACATAGAGTCTCTTCCAATAGTTAGGAATATATGCGCTTGCCCTTTGTCTAAGCTCTAGGCGGTTTATATGCTAGCATGTTCACCAATATTGGGTGGTGACGTATGTTAAATATTTTAACATAAATATTAATAATTGGCTAGAGGCACAATAATAAAATAATAACAGTTAGAAAACGTACCTCCCTCCATTCCAATTTGATAAAGAATCTAACATGACAATGAGAGAAGGATCACCCTAACAACTTTACCTCCGAATATCTCCCGATGGCTAGAGACACAATGATGTTGTAGGTGATAACCCTTTTAACCCCTCAACCCTATTTATAGACTTCTAACCATCAAGAAATCTAAGACTTTGTGCTTGACTGTGATTAGAGATATAGAGTTAATTTTATCTCTTAAGAGTTTTCTTATCCCATTATAACTCATCTATTAACTGATAAGTTTTGAGCTATTCCAAACTCTATCAAGATGGGTGTGTGGGACAGAAAGTTTAAATAAAACTCTTACATCCTCCCACTTGGCCCATACGCCCAAAAAATAATATTTTCTGTTCATGGGTTTATTACAAGAAATTAACCATACTGTGCAAATACATTTCCAGAAAACTTTCATAACTCTAATACATTACATGAGTTCCGTAATATCAATGTCAAACCAGCTACTAATGCGAGTCATGGTGGTCCTCTGTTATATGACCAACAAATTCCCTTCCATGTACCACAACACTAGTAACTTTATATCGTTCAACATTGCCTTTAAAGTCAAGGTTTTGTCTCCAACACCCATTTACATCGACTTTTTATATATTTCAGACAATTTAGACGAAATTACAAACTTTACATTTATTCATGGATTTCAATCACTCTTTTATGCATCAGTCTCTTATAAAATCACTTATTTCTATAAATTATGAAAACATATGAGAACTTTCATTTATTTCTATGTCAAATTCAAATTTTGAAAATACATCACGTAACATAACAAAAAATCAAATCAAGAAGATCACATGAGGTTACCTATTCTGATGTCCCCATGGCCAATTCTTTAGTGGTATTTCTCTGATGAGATAGATGATCATTTGCTTGTTGTTCAATATTATCATTAAGATAATCATAAAATAAACTATAAGCATTTTCGAAGTACAAGAATGCATTTCACAACAATCGCATCTCTAGTTTCTATACTCCCACTAATTTTGCCAACCATAAGGAATTTGACATTTCAATTTCATCAAAATTCAAATTATGAATAGATACAATACAACCTAAATCATTTGGATCTCCCTGAATAATCAATAATCAATAATATACCCATTAACTATTATACGATCCAACTTTCTCTCATTTGGATTGTAAAGTCTTACTTTAGATTGACTATTCATACATGTATATGCCTTAAATCAAGTATCCTATCACTCCACAACTCAAAATAAGTCTTTGAGACTACTTACTAGGAACGCAATTTAAGATATATACCAGTGTCTTTAATAATTTTACTACACATTTTTTCAAGAAGTTAACAAAATATGTCAGAGTTATGACCTAACTCATAATATTTTTCCTAGCACTCACTACTTCAATCCAATTCGATGATTTTGTGGAACGGAAAGAGTACACGCTAAGTGTACTTTGTGTGGCGTAATGTGTATGAAGGGAGTACATTTGGAGTGTACTCTATGTGGTGGAGTGATGCACCATATGGCGGGTATGCCATAATGGTGATGTGGCGTAGTGTGTATAAAGGGAGTACACGTGGAGTGTACTCCATGTGGTGGAGTGATGCACCATATGGCGGGTATGCTATAATGGTGATGTGGCGTAGTGTGTATGAAGGAAGTACACGTAGAGTATACTTCATGTGGTGGAGTGATGCACCATATGACGGGTATGCCATAATGGTGATATGGCACAGTGTGTATGAATGGAGTACACGAGGAGTGTACTCCATGTGGTATAGTGACGCACCATATGGCGGGTATGCCATAATGGTGATGTGGCGTAGTGTGTGTGAATGGAGTACACGAGGAGTGTACTCCATGTGTTTTAGTGATGCACCATATGGCGGGTATGCCATAGTGGTGAGGTGACGTATGTGAAGGGAGTATACATGGAGTGTACTCCACAAGTTAGCGACACTCCGTGTGGCGTGTCACAGAGATAAGGATGGTTGTGTGATTGATGGGCGTGGAACGTGATGAGTAGTATCGGGAACTGTGGAACAGTGTCTCGAAATGGTTATGGCGTGGCCTGTAGTCTGAGGTAGCAAGTGGCACCCTGATGGACTTATGGCTAGGAGTATGCGCGAAGCAGCAGAATAAGTATAAGAGTGCGCATCGGAAGCATGACTGAGGAATGTCACAAAGTGACATGACTATTGACAGTCGTGCTTGTGATGGGTGAAGTAGCAGAACAAGTGTGAGAGTACGCAGCGAAAGTATGACTGGGCAACGTAATGAAGTGACGTGGTTATTGGTAGCCATGCTTATGATGAGTGAAATGTTAGAGTGTAGGAATGGTGTAACGAGAACGTGACGAGATGTCACGATGTGACGGGAGCACGTGAGAAACTGTACTCGTGATGAGTTAGGAGTTGACGTAGCAGAATGTTAGGTAATGCGACAAGGTCACAGTGTAGCTTTGGAGCAATCTCGAGCTATATGACTTGACATAAGGCATAGTTATGAATGAAGTTTTGTTGTATTAAGTGTTGGGATGAACTGTCAAAAGAGACGGGTAGCGTGAAGAGTCATGCTAGCCGGGTGAAGAGAAGGGTTGATATAGGAGTATGGTGCTTGTTTACACAAGCAGGTGATCAACGTGTCATATGTTGATCTTAGGTGATAATTTTTAATCTGGTTAGACACATGTGCCGAACAGATTCACCATATGTAATGGGTAATCTGTCATTAGCACAGTTACATGGTGCTTAAGCTTCAGAATGGCTTAGAGCCGTGCGGCTTGTATGGATGGGAATGATGATTAGTATGGGCTAAGGTGCATGAAGATAGTGACGGGTGTATTGTCTAGGATTGGGATGCGTGACTTAGTCGGTCTGAGTCATGCATCGAGATGAGTTCAATAAGAAGAGTAAGACGAATGTCTTAGTGTCTTAATCTTAAGGTGAATCATGGGTCCACTTTAGTGGATGAGCACTCGAGGCAAGACTTTGAGTTAGAAGATGTGGTGACCGTAAGTGGTCTCCAAAGGATTTAGCATAGTAAAGGGCACGTAAGGATTTAGCATAGAATGAGAGTGTTCTACGTGACGTGTAGCTCTATTTCTAGTTTAAGTGCTTATGCATTAGATAGAGAATGACGCTAAGGTATGTGTATGCATGTAGGTTGCCATCTGACAAGCACATGAATGGACTGCATAATATGCAAGTAGCATGGAGTCTAGGTAAGTGTTACGTTCATACTCTTATAGAGTTTTCCAAGATACAAGAAATGTTTTTCCTTTAAGATGCTTACGAAAAGAAACGAAAGACGCTTTACGAAAGAAAATGCTAAGTGTTCAAAGGTATAAGTATGTATGGCCCCTCCTCGGCAATCCCTATTTATTCACCCAAAGTATTAATTGTACGCATGTGAATGATGGCTATACGCTGTATCTATTGTATGTATTTTCTAAGAAAATCCACAAAATGATGAAAATGCATGAAAGACATGAAAACGGATCCTTTTTTGGATCCTACGAACTGTCGCTTTCATGTGCGCCACGAGGTGATGCTTGTGGACGCCATGAAAGACGACGTTCAGGGTGATGCTTATGGATGCCACGAAAGCCGACATTTAAGCCCATGTATGTTCTTAAATGACGTTTTCATGAATGAACTGTTAAAGAAAGGATATGACTAAAATGAACTGAAAAAGGAAAAGACTATTTTCGGGCTTACGCCCCAAATGATGTTTTTCTCATGAAAAGAAATGCTCTCTCATGAAAATTATTGTTTTCTCCTGAAAGGACTGTTAAATGAAAGAATGAACTGAATGAAAGCTCCAGCTCTTTCGAGTTGACATGAACGAATGAATGAAAAGCAAGAAAGAAATGAAAGCATGAAATGTATGAAGATACGTAACGGCCACATGAATGAATGAAAAGGGTACCAATGATTGGGCAGATTGTAATGCCGGGTAAGTAGTACTGGTAGTGCACCCAGTGCTACCCCCTAACTGAAAATGGATTTCCAACCCATGGCCACTGGCAAAGTCCGGGTCCAAAGGAAGGCCGCTAACCCGAACACACGGGGTGTAACAGTGTGTACTGGCCTATGAAAGTGATAAGAATGAATGGATGTATGCATGCATGTACGAATGCACGAATGCACAAACCTTTACAAAATGAAGGTACTGACGGGGGACACATTTTAAAGAAAGGAATGCCTTTGGAAAGAAAAACCCCGTCCAGTGACGTTTTCAAAAGAACGCACGTAGGCACGTAAGCATGCATGAACTCTTGAAGAAATGAAGGCACTGACGGGAGAAACGTTTTACGAAAAGAAAGCCCATGTTTAAAAGTGAAAAACCCCATCCTATGATGTTTTCAAATGAACGCACATATGATACGTATGCATGCACGTAATAGTACGTATGAATGATGAATGTATGAATGAAAACCTATATTGTTATATTTTAACTGTATGAAGTAATTCTTACGAGTCTTCGACTCATTTTAGTTTTTATGCATGTCCCTCCCCCCACAGGAACTGCATGATCAGGACGGACATGGCCCATGAGGAAGAGCACGGAAGTCTAGGCACGAGTTTTAAATGTATGAGAGACCTTTTTATTTCAAGATTTATGTTTTCTGCTGTAAACCTATTTTATTTTCAAAGCACGTTTTAATTTATAAATGTGGAGTCTCGCACCCTGGGTATGCAAGTGAAAAATTTTAAATCGGAAGGTAATTCCTGTCGCCCTTTCTAAAAATATTTTGTAAAAATTCCCACCACAAGGACGGGCGTCACAACCCCTCCACAAGCCGTCAATCCACTCACCATTGACCCATACTCTGCCGCAGTAACCCACGCATAGCTGCCTCTCCACACCGCCGTCCACAACTACACGTCGCCACTCCATGAAAGCCCAATCTCGTGTATGTCCACCGCACGGCAACCCACTCAGATTGCACGGCAAGAGACCCACCCACTGAGAGCCACTCCATGAAACCCCAATCTCGTGTATGTCCACCGCATGGAACCAGCTTGCCCAAACCTCACAACCACCACCGAAGGGCAGTTCCACTACCATGCTCTTCCACGCCGCAACCCACACGACAACCCCCCTGCACGATGGAAGATGTTGCTTCACTACCACCGAAGGACCTCTGTTTTTGTTCCCCGAAATAGAGCAGTCTTGACTCAACCAACCCACTGCCCTTAAGCCACCCCCTACGTTGTTTGCCTCAGCCATAAAAGACGACACTGACGCCGCTCTCAACCACCTTGTCGTCGTTTCGTCGCTGCCCTCACGGTGAGTCCCTCACACGCTGCTCTCTTTCTCTCGCTCTCTCACTCTCTGTCCTCTCTCCCTCATCTCTCTCTCTCTCTCTCAGTGTTATTTCACGTCGCCAACCACCCAGTATCGCCCCAATCCGTTGTTGCGAGCTTCCCTCTGGTGAGTAAGGCCTCCTCCGCATGTCTCACTTCCCTCTCGGTAAGCTTTCAAAATAGGAAAGTATTTCACACGTAAAGCCCTTACATAGAAAGAGAATAAATTTTGAGATGATATTACAATTTTGCCCTTTTAGTTGTAAGTCATCCAAAGCATATTGTGTTCTAAACGTGTAGTTTTGGTTGGGTTTGTTTTAATGGTGAGCTTGGCTTACATACTGGGCTTCTTGTTACTTGGCATTAGGTTAAGTGATATTAAGTGTATACCAATAAATTTGGAAAGTGACCATATTTTAGGGTTATGATAATTTTAGAATTTTAAGAAAATAGGTTATTTTAGCATTTCAGGTTTAAATATTGAGATACGTGTTTGATCTGAAAATTACGAGATTATTTTATAGCTGATGATTTATAGTTGTTCGGAAATTTTGAGAAAAATTTCTTAAAAGTTAAGAAGTCCAGGTAAGCGGGGTTCCTATACTAGACTTTGCATAAAAATAAAATAGGATGAGGTTGATTTTTGGAAAATATGCTTGTTTTGTTATGAAAATAAATTTGAAATGATCTCAATTATTTGTTCTGCATTACTCATAAAATTTTGTATAAGAATAAAGTATTTTCTGGCATGACTGGTGTAGACATGAACTTATTTTTGACATTCTGATATAGAACTGAGAAAAATGAGCGAATATGAAAATTTTAATTTTTGCATGTAACGTGAAGATGTTCTGAATCTGTTTTGAAAAATGTGAAATGATATGAATTTTAGTACTCTTTTTTGATATGATGCGGCATTTGAAAAATCTTTGGCATGACTTTCTGATTCTGTTCAAACTCTGATTCTGATTCTAGTTCTAATATGGTGATTCTGATTCTATTTTGCTCTGATATGTGGCCTTGTCACAGGATACAATAGTGACCATGGCCCTGTCACGGAATATAATAGTGACTTCTAACCCTACCACGAGATATAATAGTGACTTCTAACCCTATCACGGAATATCATAGTAGTAACTGCTCTGAGTGCAATCGCTTTGGTAATATGGTGATTTATGTTCTGATATGATATGAGAAGATGAAGATGTTCAGTCATGTTGTGCCGAAAGGGTCTTTGAATATGAAAAGTTGATTTTTGAATGAAATATTTGAAGTGTTGCTCTGATTTTCTGATAATATGTATTTTTGAGATTTGCATAATGAAACTGAAATGTTTTATTTCTGCATTCTGATTTCTTTGAAAATACTCATATTTACATACTAGCATATGTTCTCGGTTTACTGAGTTGTTGATAACTCACTCTTATCTCCATAACATTTTTCAGATATTTTTATAGTTTAGCTGGAGAACAAGAGTAGGAAATATTTGAAAAGTCTGATGATCATAGATGAATAAGTGCTAGGAGTACAAGTATGTTTTGGAGGATCATATTTAGTAGTTTTATCTTTAGCGATTATTTTGGTACATCAAGTTATGAATAATTTGAGTTTTTATGAAGATGTTATTTTATTTTATTGAGATTTTGTTCAGTATTCCTGTAAAGAGATACAGATTTTTGGATCGAACAAATATGTTAAGAATGTTATGGAGTTTATGCTTATTTATTATTGATTATTGGAGATGTTTTTAAGAAAAAAGAGCTAACTCTTCGGACCTTCAGGATCTGGGCATAACAGACATCCTCAACTTTCTCCACGCAACAATATACAACAGAGGAAGGAAAATGTGAAGTAATACAAAGTATATGCACAGTATGGGAGAAATAAGTACACTGAGATCTGAAATGCATTAATGAATGTCAGTGTATCATTATTTCATAAAACACAGAATTAATATTTTCAATCTTTCGCAATATGATAAAATCACAATACACGAAAGCACATATTCACTGTATATTTTATCGAGATCATAAAAAATCTATAACTTGAAGTTCTGATACCACATGTTAAATATTTTGACATGAACATTAATAAATGGATCTTCAATTTTCTATGATCAACAATAATAAAATAATAACAGTTAGAAAATGTACATCCCTCCATTTCAGTTTGATAGAGAATCTGACTTGACTATGAGAGAAGGATCACGCTAACAACTTTACCTCCGAGTGTCTCCCGATGGCTAGAGACACAATGATGATGTAGGTGAGAACCCTTTAATCCCTCAGTCCTATTTATAGACTTCTGGCTATCAAGAAATCTAAGATTTTATATTTGACTGTGATTAGAGATATAGAGTTAATCTTATCTCTTAAGAGTTTTCTTATCATATTATAACTCATCTATTAACTGATAAGTTTTGAATTATTCCAAACTCTATTAAGATGGATATGTGAGACATAAAATTTAAATAAAACTCTTACAACATAAAGCAAGAAATCGAAAATACAACTGAGGATAATTTGCAATCTCACCAAATACAAAACCAAAGAAAAACCCAAGACGAACTCAACAAGACAGGTTGTGTTTAAAAGTAAAAATAAAATTGTTGGGTTCAAGAGGAACAGTGAGTGAATGAGATGAATAGATGGAGGCGTTCAAATGAAAAACTCGAAAGGTTTTAGAACGAGAGAATTTTATATAAGATTAAAACGGTGTTGTTCTACTTTACGTATATTATATTCGTAAATTATCTATATGGAGGCAAATGTATTTTTTTATAAGTAAGAAAGATTTATTAATCCTCATAATTAGGTAAAGTCTAAGTACGTATGTCGTATACAAGAGAAATATACCTAATTAGAGCCTATTAGCAAAGAAAGAATCATACAAGTCATTAAAATTAGCCCTTTCTAATACAATGGCCTTAGCGCAAAGAAACAAAGATTGTTAACCCCCCAAGAATGCTCTTTATTTTGAAAGCATCGGCCATTCCTCTCGTTGTATATATACCACATAAGACATACGTGCACCATCTTTCTTCCAAACCTCCACTATTAGATGATTTTCTTGTACTCTACTCCAACAAGCCAAGAGATCCACCACTCTCTTAGGCATCACCCACACAATGTCCATCCTTACAAATATATCATTCCAAAAAGCCTTCGCCACATCACAATAGAGAAGAAGATGGTCCGTTAATTCTCCATTCTTTTTACACATAAAGCACCAATCCATTATGAAAATACCACACTTTCTCTCATCTTGTCTATGGTCAGAATTTTTCTATGAGAGGCCAACCAACCAAAAAAAGTAACTTTTAGAGGCACTTTGCTTTTCCAAATACGCTTCCAAGGAAAAACAGTAGAAAATTGAGAAGTCAAAACATTATAAAAGGATCTTGTTGAGAAGTTTTTGTTCCCGGGATGAATCCACAACAGTTTGTCATCTACACCATGCTCCAAAGTCAATGCATCAGGGTGCTGTATAAGTCAAAAATATCTCCCACTTCCCAATCTTGAATTGCTCTTATAAATGAAATATTTCACTGCAGTAGGCCATTTGAATTGTCCATAAGATCAGCAACTGAAACTTCCAAGAGCATTCACATTGGCTTAGAGTATTAATATTAGTCTATGTATATATATATGCATATGCAAAATCACCTCTTTTGCATATCAATTTTGTCATTTAAGTAAAACTTTCACATTAGCTTATGCATATTTGAGACAAAATAATAATAAAATATTATTTTATTATTATTATTAATGTTTTTCTAAAATCAATTTTTTTATATATAATATTAAAAATATAATAAAATGAAAAAAAATATATAATATATTATAATAATAAAATAAATGTGCCTGTGAATATTTATTGTGTTGTTGAAGGAAGGAGAAGAGAAAATAATTGTGAGAGAGAATGAGAGGAGAGAGAAATAATTAGTAAAATAACATTTAAAGAGTAAATATTGAATCTTTAAATTTATATAGATACTATTTATAACTATGTAAAAATATAAAAATATATAATCTAATATAAAAAAATTTAAAGTCATATTATACTAATAGAATTTTGCATATGCATATGCGGAACAACCACCAGACATCAAACCAAAATCTGACCGCTGTGCCTCGCCCACCATAAATATGAAATTACAGAAAAATCCTCTCAGCCATTCCTAATAAGTTTCCAAACACTCACACCATACTTCAGACTCAGTTCCACTGGTGAAGATTGAAAATTTTGCTTTCGCTCAGCCAAAGAAGATATTCGCCTCTGAAGAATAGGTGAGTTTCTTTTCTCGCAACTTGAATTTCAAAACCCATGTTTTATTTTCTCTGCAAAACCATACGAAATGGGAGATACGTTAATGCAACTCCCCTACCAATACACAAACTGGGTTTTCTGCAGCCCCCATCTTTATCTTTGAAATACATCTCAAGCACTCCCGATCAACAACCTTTCGCAGTCTCATACCTCATAAACGCACTTGGATTGTCCCCAGAAGTTGCTGTATCAGCTTCCAGATATGTTAGCTTCGAAACCCCAGAGAAAGCAGACTCCGTGATTAACTTTTTCAAGAGCCTTGCATTCTCTGAAACCCAGATCTCGAACCTTGTCAGAAGATTCCCCACGGTGCTTTTGTCTGATACTAATAAAACCATTTTTCCCAAAATTGAATTCCTTGCCTCTAAAGGCATTTCAAGACGTGACCTTGCCAAAATGTTATCTAGGTGCCCTGATCTTCTTAAAAGAAGCTTAGAAAAACAAATTATCCCGTCCTTCGATTTCTTTAAAGATTTGCTTCAGTCTGAGGACAAGACCGTTCAAGCAATAAAACGATTTCCGGGTCTGCTTGTATTTGATCTTGAAACTCATGTGGCGCCTAATATCAATACACTGAGAGAGAACGGAGTGCCTGAGTGTCATATTCTTACTCTACTTAAATACCAGCCTAGATCTCTCATGGTCAATCCAGTTCGGTTTAGAGAGATTATAGAGGAAGTAAATGAAATAGGATTCAATCCTTTGAGGTTGAAATTTTCTCTTGCGGTATGTGCTTTATGTGGATTGAGCAAATCGACATGGGAAAGCAAGGTTGATGTTTACAAGAAATGGGGTTGGTCTGAGGATGAGGTTTTTGTGGCATTTAAAAGACATCCATGGTACATGATGGCTTCTAAAGATAAGATTATGGGGGTAATGGATTTTTTTGTCAACAAGATGAGTTTGGAGCCTTCGGTTGTTTTCAAACGCCCGTCACTTGTTTCTCTTAGCTTGGAAAAACGATTGATTCCTAGGGGTTTGGTTGTTCAAGTTTTGTTCGCCAAAGGTTTGGTGAAGAAGGATATTAGCATGTCTTCATTGTTTGAATGCCCTGATGAGACGTTTCTGAGGAAGTTTGTCATGCCTCACAAGGAGGAAGCTTCTGAACTCTTGAAGCTATTCAAAGTGGACATCAGATCTTTGGAGATGAAAACATAATAGAGGGCGTACAAGGCAGATAATGGGTTGAAATAATTGTAGATGGCTTCATCATAATGACACCTTGTTGAATTTACTCAATCCACTTTGATTTGTTGCTCTTAAAGCTGTGCTTTGTGATTAATTCTTTCTTTATATGCTGGCATACATCCGCTACTAGTTTCATTGGGAACTTTTGCTAAATGCGAATAACCTGTGGAAGTTTTGCCACTTCAATTTATATATATATATATATAAATAAACCCCACACCAACATACGAACCACACACTTCATTAGATATCCAGTTGCCCTAAGTGCTCCCAAGTTTAGCACCAACCATGGTCCTTCATAAAGCATCACTTTTTTTTATGGTACCGCCAAAGGCATTTCCCAAGTAAAATCTTATTGAAAATACTCAACTTTCTTTATCTCCAAACCACCACAAGAATAGGGGGAACAAATCTTGTCTGAATTGAACTTTTTCTCATCTCCATGTCCACCCCACAAAAAGACACGGAAGATCTTTACCATTTTATTAGTCACACGAAGAGGAATAAAGAATAAAGAATAAAGAATAAAGAAAGAAAGTACGTAGAGAGATTAGATATCGTCCTCTTAATAAGAGTGATTCTATTCCCTTTGAAAAGATACATCATTTTCCAACTAACTAATCTATTCTCAATTTTTTTGATAACACCATCCCATATTGACTTGGATTTATAAGGGCTCCAATGGAAGACCAAGGTACTTCAAAGGCAAAGAACAAACCTTACAACCGAAGTTGTTAGCCAAGTCTCCAATAGAATTAACCAAGCCAACTGGTACCAATTCAAACTTAGATAAATTCACCTTAAGGTCGGAAACAGCTTCAAAACAAAGTAAGAGAGCTCCCAATGATCGAATATGGTTAGGATCCGGCTCACAAAAAATTACAATATTGTCAACGAAGAGAAAATGAGATACATTGACGCTTCCAAATGATGTACCGCCCACTGAAAAGCTAGACAAGAAAGATTCATTCACCGATGCCTTCAACATTCTATTCAAAACATCCATTATTAAAACAAAGAGAAAATGAGATAAATGATTTCTTTGTCTCAAACCATGAGAGCTGTTGAAAAAACCCTCAAGACTGTCATTGACCAGCACTGAGAATCTAGTGGTATTGATGCAATGCTTCATCCAATTGCACGACCTCTCCCCAAAGATACCTAAGATGTCGGATTTAATTCTACTATCCAAACATTTATTTGTAATAAGTATCGAGTCCAGAATCTGTCTCTCCTTAACGAAAGTATTTTGTGGCTTCAAAATAATAAAATACATGATTGTGCTCATACGATTGTACGATTGGCAAGAACTTTGGATATAATCTTGTAGACTCCACTCACGAGACTCACGAGACTAATGGGGCGAAAATCTTTCACCTCCACCAACTTAGCCTTCTTCACATGATTTTTCTCAAATTTCATATGTGAGTGAAATTCAACAAAAACACCTTCATAACATTCTCCTTAATAATGTCCCAACAGACTTGAAAAAAAAGCCATTGAAAAATCATTAGACCTTTATCACCTTCCATACCTTTCAACACATTATACACCTCTTCCTCTTCAAACATCCTCTCTCTCTAACCAATCAGCACACGATAACCTTAGGCCTCCAAGGGAATTGCTCTATAAGTAGATTGTCAAAAAACTGCACAATGTGTTCCTTAATATCATATCTGTCCATAAGAATATTACCTTCCGAATACAGTACCTCAATAGCATTAAATCTTCTATGGAGGTAAATGTAAATGCATGCAAGAGGCATTTCAGATACATAACAATTTCCAAGCCCTTGGAATTTCAAAACAAACAGTTAACTACATCACATTTATTTCAACAAGATTGAAGTTGTCACATGCCTAAAGAATACCCCTTAAACAGGGTTGGTTCAAAAGAGCTATAAAACCGAGTAGCATTTCAAAAAAGGTAATTCCTCACATCAAGCATATGAAATTATGTGGAGAATTCAGAGTCTCCCTCTACTTTGCTTGAGGGTGGGAAGCAATGAATTCAACAGCAAGATTGATGGAGTTAATCTTGTCCGCTTCATTATCTGGGATCTCAAATCCAAACTCTTCTTCAAGTGCCATCACGATCTCCACTGCATCTAAACTATCTAACCCGAGATCATTCTGAAAATTGGCATTTGGTGTGACCTGTCAAATAAGGAAAAACTATAAAATCAAGCAGCAGAATAAACTCAATGACATCAAGTCTTAACATATTAAAAACAAACAAACAAGTAAAACAGATTTAGCAACCCATCTCAAGAATAGTTTTGTGTTCTTGATAACGAGAGAGAAAAAAAAAAAAAAACAATTTTCTCTTACCAAACACAAACACCACCTTCAGTTTTTGCATAATAAAAAAAAAGCTTTAAAACCATTTTATTAAACACCAAATCCACAAACTGCATTTGTTTTTTACAAGTTATACTATAAAGGATTTCCTCAATTACCATACACTTTTCCAGGTGCTATATGATAATTTTTAATTTTTTTAAAACATTTCCAGAAGTGCTCTTCGCTTTTGGTAAGCGAAACTCTTTGGCCTTAGCGCTTTGCACTTAAAGCTCACTTTTACCAACACTCTCCCAATTCCCAAAGGGTTGGGGAATAACCCACTCAAACCTAAAAAATAACAAAGACAACACCGATACCCATAACTCCCTAGCCACCTCACGGTGAAGTAGGAGATGATCAATGCTTTCTCTACTCTGATTGCACATACAATACCATTGAATTATTTAATCATCTTTAACCCCTAATAGTTGGCTCAAGTAGTAAGAGTCTTGGTCTTGGTCTTGGTCTTGGTGGTATGCTCCCTCCAAGTCTAAGATTTGAACCCTTGAGTGCAAACAATTTCAAGGGGCCATTGAACTGGGGGAATTTCTACTTAAATTACCCAAGATACACTTGTGGAAAACTCCTTGTCAAGGGCCTGTGCACCGCCGGAATTAGTCTAAACTTTGTTACTAATACCCGGTGCCAATAAAAAAATTATAATAATCATCTTTATGAGTTCTATTGATGATCAATCAATGAAAAAGAGGCTCAATCAACAAAACATCCAATGAGAGAAAAAGAAAATAGCATAAAAATACTGTTATGGGAGGCTAGAGTACATAAATAAGCTTAAATGGTTTAGAGAGCTGAAAGAGTGAGCCTTGAGATCTTCAGTGCTCCTTGTGGTGTCATCAAATTTGTGGTTGCTTATCTCCCTCCATATATACCACATCGCTCCATATATGACACATCAAGCAAATCGGGATCATGTTCTTCAAGGTCTCACTATGCTAGCTCTCAAACCACACTCTCAACATGATAAAAGATCTACCACCTTTCTAGGCACCACCCAAATTAGCCATCTATATTTAATTAGTATACAAGAGAACCATAATTCAGAATAAAAAGGACAACATCAATTCAAAAAACTTGGAAAGCTAGAAAAAGTTTGCCATAACGTGCTAGCTACGTCACAATGTGTTATCAAATGATCCCTTGATTCCCCATTCCTCTTACATATGCAACACCATTCTACCATCATGGCTTGCCACTTTCTAAGGTTGTCCTACATAAGGATCTTCTTGAGTGCAGCTCTAAAGCATTATAAAAGGACTTCAATTGTAACATTCCTCTCTTTGATATGCTCCATTGAATCCTATCTTCTCCTCCTAATCTAGTGCTGCTCAAACAATCGCCACCACTTTCATAGAACCATTATCATTGTCATCATAAGATTTGTAACCCTTATCTTTCTTATCTACTTCATTTAAATTAATGGTCCAAAGAAAAAGTAATAGTTAAAAATGAGATTTATATATTTATTCCAAAAAATCTACAAAAGTGTGCATTTTGAGCTTTAAGATCAAAAGTGTCCAAATGTACTTTGCTATTGGTATTGAGCTTTTCAAACTTGGCACTTTTCACTTTTACGCTTAAGTGTACTTTTGCCAAAACTATTATGACATAAAAGACAAAGACCTAACATGGAAAATAAGCATAGTAGGATGGGATGGGATATCTATGAATCACTTTGTACTGCCAGTGAGAGATAGCTAGCACTTTGAAGCAAGTAGTTTTGGGTCTCTTTGGGCTTGATTGGGTGATGCCCATATGAGTGGCAAATTTACTAGCATGCTGGACAGATAAACTTGAGACCAATCACAGTTGGCTTATGTAGAGAATGATTCCAATTGGTTGGAGCTTTGAAGACAGAGAAATGACAATGGAGGAACGCAATGCGTTCTTTTCTTACATGCTTTACCATTGGATGGCAGCCTACTAATTTTTCTTTAGCTTTAGTTTCCAAAATTTTCTTGATAAATTCACTTTTTCTAGTTAGCTGGATCTGATTAATATTCCCAGTGTGCTTGGACAGTGTTTTTTTTTTTTTTTTGCTCATTAAATAAATTTATATTATTAATTAAAAACATCAGACGAGCGAAACTTTTGTAAGATCCAATTTTATTTTTTTCACCAATATATTTTTTTTTCTTCTAACCGATATGCAACTCGAATGACCTATGAAGAATAAAACACTTCTTGAATTGAAAATAACAACCAATTATTAAAAATTATTCTCATGGGCTTTTCTTCATTATTCTCAACAACCAAACATAGGTAAAACAAAATCTAGGCCTTATCTTGGAAAATTTTATACATCTTAAGTAATAAAATGAAACATTCACAACTTGCCTCATATCTTTAGGTCCCGTTTGGATTGCAAGATGGTCTCATCTCATCCTATCTCATCTCAACATCCAAGCATCACATACAGAAACTTTTCAATTTCAAATCCACAACTTTTTCATCTAATCACTACTTAATCATTACAACTTTCTCAAACTTTTAAACAAAACACAAAAAATAATTTAACTTTTTTAAATTCTTAGACAAAATATATTCTAACAATATTTCAATTTTTTCTTATTCATTTTCAAAATCTCATAAAACATCTTAACAACTATTTCGTTATTATTAACAAATTATTTCACTACTATTAATAAATTTCTCAACTCATTTCATCTAAACATCTAAACGGAGTCTTAGTCTCAAAAACCCAAAAAGCCTACGGCAAGTCAGGTTTTCTTGATCTTGATAAATAAACAAATAAATTGGGTTTAACTTGTATGTAGTAATTCTTACCTTGGAAGTAACGACTCAAAAAATTGGAAGCAACAAATCGTTACATCCTAGTTTATCCAGGAAGTAACGCATTATACCGTAGTAGCAACAAATCAAAATACTTGGAAGTAAGGGATAATACCTTGGAAGGATCGACTTTCTGAAAGTTCTTGACGACGGAGATGACCCGATCTGCGACCTCAGATTTGTCGAGGAAGGAGCCCCTAACCTCTTCCGAGAAGAAACGGTGTCGTATCACGCTGAAGGAGAGCGTGTAACTAGGGTTTCGGGGCACGGCCTGAACGCGTACTCTCAGGTGCTTTAGCAAACCGCTCCTTGCCGCCGCCGCCGCCGCCATTGGAAGCTCTTTTGGCAAACCTTTTCAGCTCTGGCTCGCTCTCTCTCTCACTCACACAAACACAGAGCTGAAAGCGGTGAGGAAAAAGCGTGAGGCACATGAGAAATGACGGACTGCAAGTGCGGCGTCATTTGTTTGGGCCTTTCAAAGGCAATGACGGGGTTAGCACACATTCGGCCCAAATCAGACCGCCCACGGGACTGTCGACCAAAATTTTAAAATTCGTTCCAGTTAATGCACTAAAACGGATACATTTTGATCTACCGTTTTGGAATAGATGTTATATAAATAAATTATATATATAATAACTATATCTTAAAATAAAATCAATACAAATCTTAAAAGTATACATACTTGATAAACTTAATAATACTTTTCAATAGTCAATACAAGTCTTAAACACACATTTATTAAACTCAATAAAATATCATAAATTCTCAATCCAATTGTTAAAAGAAATAATCATTCATCTTTATCAATAAGACAATAAGAATTAATATTCGAAATGTTACTCAAAATATTTTGTTGAATGTCACCACCATTATCATCAACATCAAGACCAACATTATCACCGCCTTTCAAATTTAGTGAGATTAATGGCTCTTCAATATTTCCTCAATCCAAGTCTTCTCCATCAATAAGCTCTTATTCTTCACCTACCAATTCCTTCATCAAGTCAATATCTCAAGGTTGATTGGATTCAGAGCATCTCTTCCCCTTTTTATGTTTCTACCAAAATAAAAGTCACATGTAAGTGAAAATATTACATATTTTTCAATAGTAAAAAACATTATTTTAAAAAAATTTTACTTCTCACGCAGCTTCAAGTTATAACGAACAAATACTAGATCATTCAAACGTTTATGCTCTAATCTATTCCTCTTCTTCGATTGAATAAACTCAAATGTGTTCCAATTTCTTTCACAACCAGTTACACTACAATATTGACTTAGTATGCGAACTACAAACTTCTGAAGAGTTGGAACCTCATTTTCAAAATTAGTCCACCATGCAACTATATCAGAAGTGCAATTATAAATTATTACTTAAACTAAATAAAAGAATTAAAATTGTCCAAAATCACCATTTGCATTCTTATACAATTCAAGTTGTTGAATGATCTCGTCTTGCTTATCAGAATCAAGTTCTAACTTTATAATGCAATTCATAAACCTTCTTGAAATATCATTTTTATTTTTAAAATAATGGTTAAAGTAAATTTCATGGTTAAGAAAACAACTTACCGCATGTAATGGACTATGAAACTGCTTATCCCACTTAGCATCAATGATCTTGATGAATGGCATATATACAGTAACTTTGTTCTTCAATCTTGCTTTTATATTCTCTTTGGTTTTGTCCATTGCATTATACAAGTAATCCATTGCAGGCTTCTCTTTCCCATCGACAAGTCGTAGTACTCGAACCAAAGGTTCGCTGATTTTTACAATAAACTAACATTAAGCCCAAAACTCTCTATTTTCTAGAACAATCCCGGCTATCTCCTTCCTTATGTTGCTTTTAGAATAACTTGATATAACCCACTTATCACAAGTAAGTATTTGTCTAAACTCTTTCTTGAACAAAAGTAAGCATTGGATACTAAAAAAATTTGTAACAAATCTTGTGAATACAGGGTGACATAAATCATGACTTTTGGTGAAGTTTTTTCTCATCAAAGCCAAAACCCAAGCATGGTTATAAATGAATTTTGTTATCTTCCTTGCCTTCTTTATAGTTTCATCAATAATAGGAAAATACCTGGATCACAAAAATTCTTTAACATCAAATCTAGACAATGAGCTGCACAAGGGAACCAAAAGAAAGAGCCATACTTCTACTGTAACTTTTTTCTTACAGCCTTATAACTTGCATCATTGTCTGTTATGAATTGCACAATATTCTCAACCCCAACTTCTTGAGCAACTTCATCAAAAATATTAAATAATGTTTCAGAATCTTTTCTAAGACCTGATATATCAATAGACTTCAAAAACATTGTACCTTTTGGGCAATAAACTAAAAAGTTAATTTTTGGTTGTTGCCTCTGGTTTGTCGAACCATCTGCCATTAGTGAACAACCACTCTCCCCCAACATGTTTTAATATCTAAGAGATAATTCTGAACCTCAGTCACAGAATTCTTCAACAGATTTCCTCTCAACTCATGTAAAGAATGACCCTTGAATCCTAGCCCGATGGCAGCTATGGTATCTATAGCAGGGTGATAAAACTTGGAATGAGATGCATTGAAAGGTAAATTAGCATCATACCACCAATTTATTATAGCCATCTTTGTTTTGTCAATCATCTCCTTTGAACACATAGTACTCTTAATAGAAGGTTGAGACCCAGGAGTTATTCTTGGAACGAAAAATCTATTAAATATTATTATTGACTTTCCACCTACTTTATCCTTCCCCTTCCCTTTTGAACCATGAATGCGTCCCTTGTCATCATCATGGACATTAACATCAACATCATCATATGGTAAATCTACGGGGCTTCCAATATCTAAGTTTATTTTTCTTTTCTTCTCTTTGATTTTTTTCATTTCATTGACCAACTCTTTCATTTGCCATTTTATATCATCAGGAACCTTTTTATATGTTTCTACATTATTTGAAATCTCACCTAGATGATACTTCAACCTTGTGACTCCACCACCTCTAATTGTTTTCCTACAATAGACACATTGAGTAGTATTTCTTTCCCCAGGCACTATGCATGCATGGGCCCATGCTGGATCCTCTGATCTAGTAGGAGTAAGTGTCGTATATGTAGCACTATTTAATTGACAACTAGACATTTATATACTCTTACATAATGATAAAAAAAAAAAAACCAACAATGAATATATCTTTTATATTTTTTGTGTTTAAAACTATAAGCATGCTAAGTTTCCGAAATTAACTTTTGATATTATTGATTTTCCCGGATTATGGGTATTCAGGCGAGTCATAATCAAATACCATAAAAAATTTGAGTATATCTTTCCTAACACCAATTAATTTTAACTATGAGGCAACATTTCAGGCGTCTAAAATTCTAAATCGATCAAGGGTGCATTAAAAAGTATTTAGAGTCTTAGACAGCTTCTAATGGAGTTCAGAGCAATCAATTGTGAGGACCACAATGAAAACTAGCAAGTGCTTTCCCAACACCAACATATTTTCAAGATCTTCATTTTCCCAAACATATTTCCCCAACCCAGTACTCAATTATTCATGCCCACCCACTACATCACATTTGGGGACCACTTTCCATATATTTTAGTAATTGTTTGATTCATTAGGGATTGTTTGTAATGCCTCGACCCCGGAGGTCCAGGGAGTTAACTCCTAATACCTGATAATCAACTCCAACAATACTAATATATTTCCAAATTCAATAATATATACTTCCAAAACTTCAAATCAAACGTACATACTTCAAATTAATAAACCACATGTACTCACATATCAGATCCTCAATACAACAACCGAAATAAAATATCAACTTCTCTTCATGTCTCAATTAACAAAATAGAATAAAAATAGAATTGACCTAAGTCTTCATAAACCGTCTAAACATATTGAAATCAACCTACTAAATAAATAAATCCACCAACAGCACTAGTACCACAAGGTACCCAATAACTATCCATAGCTAATCTTATTCACAAACTCTAATACTGATCCTCAACAGAACCATCAATATCATCTGAAAAATATTATGAAGATTAAGGGGTGAGTTATCAACAATTCAATAAGTAGAGAATATATACTAGTATGTAAATATAAGCATTTATAAAGTTCAGTATGCATAACAAAATATTTACTTTCAGAAAACAGAAACTACATATTTACTTTCAGAAATGCATAAACTAAAACACATTATCAAAAAGTCAGAGCGAAACTTTCATACAAAAAAACTTTCTTATTTCAAAAATATCCATTGGCATATCGCAAACTAAAACCTCATCTTCGTAGCATTTTAAAGTATCACATCCGGACAAATACCATGTTTGACCCTCATGGTTGGGTTATAAACCACCATTATACCTATGGCTGGGCCGTATATCATATTTCACCCTCGTAATAGGGTTATAAATCATCATTATACCCGTGGCTGAACTATATACCATGTTTCACCCCGTGGTAGGGTTATAAACCATCATTATACCCGTGACTGACCTTAATAGAAACAGAACAAAGCATCATCGGAACCAGATCATAGTCAAATACAGAATCAGAAGTTCATGCTAAGATTTTCATATGACACATCATATCAAAAATGAATACTGAACACTTTTCACATATCCAAGCATAATAGACACAAAACTTTTTCATTTAATCAAAGCAAAACTTTTGTGATCTCATATTCGCTCTTTTTCATTGTTCAGAAATAGAATATTAAAATTAGCTCATGTCTACAACACTCATGACAAATATATTTTCTCTTATATAGGATATATGCATATACAGAACAAACATCTGAGGTCGTTTTTTGAATTTCTTTTCAAAGATAAACATGAATAATTTTCAAAGTCAACCTCATTTTATTTCTTTTGTGCAAAGCTAGTATAGAAACTCTGCTTACCTGACTTCCGTGTATTATCTACATCTTGAGTCGGAACTCTAGCAGTAATACCACCTAAACAAAACATATACCCAACATTTAATAAATCAAACCAGTAAACTACTATTTATTGAGTAACAATCCAAAACATCCCCTTTTTAACTCAACGTCTATCATAAAATTAAACCCGAACAACCCCATCCTCAAACCATTAGTGTGACGCTCTCAAATTCTGCTTGGGATCAGACGGATATTTGAAGCGTCGAGACATACAACACAAGGTTACATGCCCCCGTTCATGACATATAAGATGCGATATTCCTAACATGCATCTAACATTATACAATATTCGTAGTGGAAAATTTTTTTGTCTTTAGTAATACTATGCACCAAATTGAAATATCTCAAATACTTAAAATATACTTCATACATAATGACATGCTAAACAACTAAGATCATAACAATAGTCCATATGATTGTGATCAAAAGAGTGCTGGAGATTGAACTCCATAAATACAAGTAGTAATGAGGTAACTACTGTACTACCATCTACGTCGTACCATCGCTTAGTCGATCGTTTCCAGTTGGTCGATTCTCGATTCTCCTTCAGATCTTGTAACAAGATCTACCATTCGGGGAGAATGATAGTTAGGACTATCACAGTGAAATTTGATTACAAATTTCAGTAAGTTAACAAAAAACCTTCACATAGGTTAATGGTGCATGCATAACAGTAAAAGCATGAATGCATAATCAAATCATAAGTAATCGTAGCATAACTTGACATACAACATAACATAACTGGCATAACTTAAACTGAAACTAAAACTTAGCATGAACGTGAACTTGAAACATAACATGGATTTGAAACATAGCATGAGTGTGACCTTGAAACATAACATGAACGTGAACGTGCATAATTTGAACATGAACTTGAACATAACATGAATCTGAGCATGACATAACATAAATGTGAACTTGGAACATAACGATAACGTGAACGTGACATAACATGAACTTGAAACATATTCTTGTCTCATGGGGTCACCATGATTAGGTAGTCTTATCTCATGGGGTTACCATGATTGCGTGTTCTTATCTCATGGGGTTACCATGATTGCGTATTCTTATCTCATGGGGTCACCATGATTGACATGAACGTAAACTTGAACATAACATAACGTGAAACATGACTTGAACATGAAATACATGAACTTGGAATCTTATTCAACGGACTTAATTAATAAAGTGACTATATGGGTGTTACACGGGTCCCCTTGAGCCGTGTGTTCCTGCCGATTACCGCATCATAACACAGGTGTCTATACCAGTTGTGAGTGCGTTAATACGTACTCCACAGTTGTTGTGGCCCCACGTATTCTACGTGTCACAATTGCTATGTCTCACGTAGTGTATGCTCCACACTTGTTGTGACCCCATACTACATGCTCCACAGTTGTTGTGGCCCCATGACTTATTTGTTTGTGTCACACTTGCTGTGGACACACGTAACATAATATGTGGCTCCATCGGCGTTAGTGTCTGGTGCGCTCCAGTGACCAGCTAGTTAGGCCCCATTCGCAACCTGTTGACTGTACTTTGTCAACCCAGGGAATTTCACACCTATTTAGACATTCCAGCGTGAACAAATGAATTCTACTAGGATATTACCTCATCCTAGCGGTTAGGGTCGTGATTAACATGAATAACTTAACTAGCAGACATGACATTTCGTAACGTGACGTGACATGAACGTGATATAAAAGACAGAAGTCCTGACGTAGCATAACGTTACATGAACGTAAGACGACAGACATGACATACTTTGAAACATAAATATAACAGACAACATTTCATAACATGACATATATGTAACAGACAATATTCAGTAACATGACATAACATATAACAGACAACATTCCATAACATGACATAGCATGTGACAATAAATATTACGTGACATGCAATACATGTAACAGATGGCATACTTAACTTAACATGACATACTTGCAATGTATAGTAATATGTGACAAACTATCTTGTGTAACAAATGAATAATTTGTGACAGAATAAATTATGTGTAACAGATAAATATGTAATGACTTGATGTGGCACATATGATAACATGCATACATATACTTTAGATTCCTTACTTACCACTCATACACATTAAATTGATAGTAAGTTAAAAACTAACTTACCTCGATTTTCGCGCTTATAGACAAAACTCATGTGTGATCACGAGAAACTGAAAATAGTGATTTCTAAAACTTAGAACTTAATCACTAACAATTAGGAATATGGAAAAATATCAACTTAGAGTAAAATTACCATTTTACCCTCTACATGTAGGAAAATGACCATTTTATCCCTAACTTAAAAATTTTGTATCCTAACTCCAAAAATCACCAAAATTTACATACCTTATGTAAATTTTGTCCTAAACTCAAATATCAATTCAGAAAAATTTAAAACTAAATACAACCATTAAAACTCTATAGGGCTGAAACTTACAAAGGCTATTTCCTTTGATTTTTGTTGTAATTCTTACAAATTTCAACACTCATAATTCAACCAAAATTTTTCTTTCAATAAAGTCATAACATATTCCTAAGAATAATCATGTTTTGAATCATGAACAAAGTCATCAAAATCACTAAAACCATACTTGAACTTTTTGGTTTTTCTTCTAAGTTCAAAACAGATTTTTGTTTCTAACTTGTTTTGATCAACCTCTTGATCCATGACGTATAAAGATGTGATCTTCAAAATAAAACATCACATGGTTTAAAAAGGTGTCCTAAAACCGATCCAAGCATCAAACTCAAGATCACATGGTTAAACATCAACCAAAACATAAATTTACCCAAGAACATCATCACTTTGGCCTAACCGAATATCTCCTTACATAAAATTTCATATCTTTGAAACTAACATCAAATATCTTCAAAATAACATTCTAACATGTATATAAGAGGTTTAAGATCCTCCAATAAAAATATCAAAGCCATTGGAATAAGATTAAACCATAAAAGATTTAAATTGTCTCACAACAGAAACTGTTTTTCCTCTTTCAGTTTCTAAGTTTCTAGATCCAAGAAAATATTTGACCAAAATTTTTAATCATACAACAAATCTTCAACCAATAATCATATACACATGTTAACAGTACTCCATAAAAATTTTGGACCAAGATCTATTCATTAGCTTGGTCAAAAACTCTAAAATATAACACACTCTTCAGTTTATCGCCAAGAATGACCTTTCTGGTGTCTAAAAACCTTTTTACCAATCAAATGATCTCCAAATGGAATAAATAAGGTATCCACGTAAACTATACTCCAAAATGATCAACATTCATGAAGGAAACTTTGCGAGAAAATACTTACAAAATCTTCGAAACAGGCGTACAAAAGAGGTAATAAAAACTGCCCGAGAGTGTCTTGTGTTCTATAAAGGAAAAGTGTAAAGGAGAGTTGGTTTTCGTGGAAAGCGGATTGGAGAGCCTCTTACACAAGTTATGGAAAGTGATAGGACTGAAAGGAAGCTTGAGGTGTCTTGTGTTCTATAAAGGAAAAAGTGTAAATGAGAGTTGCTTTTCGTGGGAAGTGGACTGGAGAGCCTTTTACACAAGTTATGGAAAGTGACAGGGCGGAAAGGAAGCTTGAGTGTTGCCCTTTTCTTCTCATAAAAATCAGCTCAAGATCTTTTCTCAAGGTGGAGTGTAAGAGTAAAAGAGTGAGGTGGCCCTTTAGCTTTGTACTTTTAGAACCTTCTAGGCCATTCTTTGTAAAGATCTGGCCAGCCAAGTGAAGTCCAAAACATATCCAAATGGCAATCCTATGGTGACCAATTTCGTGGGCTTTAATGGGCCTAAACCGAATGGGCCTAAATTTTGGGGTTTAAAAAGGGTTTGGGTTGCTATCAAGCCCAAATCCAATATCACTTGGCCCAATCAATTTTTCAAGGTTAACAAGGTTGGATAATGATATTCTAACACAAATTTGAAGGATTAATAGCATGTGAAAGTGATTTAATCAAGTGATTAAACATAATACTATAAATCAGATTAGAAAGGGTTTGAAGGCCAACTTTAGGGTTTGGGGAAATCGTTTAGGGTTCCGATTTCAGCCATACTTTTGGGCTTTCAATTGGATTCCCACCATTTAGGGTTTTACTAGGATTGAAAACCTCTTTGGTCTGGCACAATTTGGTTGATCAGATGAAATAAAGTTTGCTTAGGTGGCATGATCTCACACCTTGATTTCCTTCATCAATCTATCTAATGGTTCATTTTTGTGCCAAGTGTCTAATATCATTCACTATGTTTGGCTATGATCTTGCCAAGTGTCCAAATAAAACTTCTCTAACCTAATTTGGACATTCTACACTGTAATTTTGAAAACATTGCACTAGGTCCGTTTACTGAGGTTACTATTCACTCTGAAAAAGTGAATCATAAACTTCGCATTAAAAATTTATAAATATTCATATTAACCAACAGTGAAAATCGTTTATCGAAATTCAACCTCGAAGTGCCCCTAAAAATAATTTCATAGTTTCAAATAAGCATTTCGTCCAAAAATATGAAAATAAATTTATTGTGTTATAAAATTCTAAATAATCAACTGAGTCTAATGTCATAGAGCATAACGCATTCTGACACTTCTAACTATCTCAAATAAATAAAACTCATATTTCTAACACCATAGTGAGTGATAATACTGACTATGTTGACAGACTAAACCTTATGCGATTGGTCAATTTGTAAAAACTCATGGAGTTTTCACGAGATTCCTAAAGTCAATAGAAATTTCACCAGTGAATTTCTTGTGGGCTGTTACAATTAGCATTTAAACCCCAACACAGCCACTAACATCTCCACACAACAGCCAAACTCAACCCATACAGCTACCCCTTATGAATGCCAAACCAACAATAAAAAACATCTCTAAAACCAACAACAACAACTCCTGTGTTTAAAACATAATACAAACAACCACGTCAACTCCAACCTTCAATATAAAACTTCAGCACAACCATCATATATTTTTAATCATCCAACATTTCAAATCTTGGGTATCTACACTACTCATAGCACACCCAACACAACCAGCTCAAACACACATTGCACACACAGTCAATAAACCACCCCGAGCAGCCATCAATAACTTCCATTCGCCATACAGCAACCCAAATCACCACACTTTAACATAAATAATTAAAATAACTAAACTTAAAATCACATAAAATCTCTCTTTTACTAAGCGATGAATAAAAGAGAAGAAGAGAGAAACGTGGGCTTACCGGCATTGGGTTCTTTGACAAAAACTAACAAACACAAGGGGCACTGCTCGATAGAGGGAATTACTCTATGAAAATAAAATGAGTATGTGGTTAAAGTGTGTGTGCGACTGGGTAAGAAACAAAAAATACAAAGAGTTCATGAGAGCTTGAGTGTGTGTGTGGGTAAGAAATGGAAACAGAGAATGAGAGAGAACGTAGGAATAAAAGGTAGAGGGGAAAAACTTACCTATGTGGAACACAAAAAAAAAAAAAAGTTATGGCCCTTGATGGAGGAGGTGCACAGCTAGGAGGTGATGGAATGCTCTACGAAGAGGAGCTGTGAAGGCCGAATGCAAACCGCAAAAGAACAAAGACCTAGAAAGAAAAATAAAGTGGCGAACAGAATTTGTGCAACGGGAGGGAAAGAAAAAAGAAAAAAGAAAGAGAAAAAAAATAAAGTCGTGCGGAGACTTGGGAGGATGGAGATTGGGTTGGAGTGAAAATCAGTTTTGAAGAAACTGATAGAGAGAAAAGTGGGCGCGGGGGAAGGGATTTGGGAAGGAGAAGAACTAAAAGGAAAATAAAAACTCACCTAAACGACGCCATCCACTGGGTCTTCAGAAGCTGAAAATTTCTTTTTTGTGGGCCAGGGTCTGGGGCCCGAGTATTACATCCTCCCCCCTCATAAAAAAATATGTCCTCAAAATTTGTCACAAGTTATCAAGATCATTGTCGAACAACTGTGGGTACTTGACTGGCATTTCCTCTTCTAATTCCCAAGAGGCTTCACTGATAGCATGATTATTCCATACCACTTTAACCAATAGGATAGTCCGATTCCGTAACACCTGTTCTTTTGTCTCTACAATCTGCATCGGCTCTTCTGTATAAGTCAGATTTTTCTGAAGTTGAAGAGGCTCGTAGTCGATAATGTGGGTGGGGTTGGGTATATACTTCCTCAGCATAGATATATGAAATACGTTGTGTACCCCTAAGAGTGCTGGTGGTACGGCTACCCTATAAGCTACTGGGCCAATCCGATCAAGAATCTCAAAGGGTCCGACATATCTAGGGCTCAACTTGCCCTTCTTTCCAAACCTCATGACCCTTCTCATCGGTGCAATCCTCAAGAAGACCTTATTCTCGACTTCAAACTCTAAATAGCGACGATGGTTATCTGCATAGCTCCTGAACTGCTCTCATTCTGGCTCGAATGGTCTCTATCTTCTCTGTTATCATCTGTATGATTTATGGACCCAAAATATGTCTTTCCCCTATCTCGTCCCAAGACAAAGGAGATCTACACTTCCTATTGTAAAGTGCTTCATAAGGTGTCATCTCAATGCTAGCCTGGTAACTGTTATTATAAGCAAACTCAACCAAAGGCAAGTGTCGTATCCAGGTTCCCTTGAAATCCAGCATATACGCCCTCAACATGTCTTCCAAAATTTGAATGGTCCTTTTCGACTGACCATCCGTCTGCGGCTGAAATACAGTACTGAAATTTAACTTAGTGCCCATGGCCTCATGTAAGCTTCGCCAAAATTTTGAAGTGAAACGAGGATCCCTATCCGACACAGTAGACACGGGTACCCCATGCAACCTTACTATCTCCTATATGTACAGTTCGGCTAGTTTCTCCAGCTTATAAGAAACTTTGATAGGTACAAAGTGAGCAGTCTTTGTCAAATGGTACACTATCACCTATATTGCATCTTGTCCAGTCAGTGTCTGTGGTAGGCCTGTAACAAAATCCATAGAAATATGCTCCAACTTCCATTCTGGAATCTGAAGTGGTTGCAATAACTCTACTGGTCTCTGATGTTCTACTTTCACCTGTTGGCAAGTTAGGCATTGTGCCACAAATTTGGCAATCTCCATCTTCATGCCATTCTACCAAAAAGACTCATTCAAATCCCGAAACATTTTTGTACTACCTGGGTGAACTGTGTAAGGGGAGCGGCGCGCTTCTTCGAGGATGAGTCTTTTTATTTCATCATTGTCTGGCACACAAAACTTATTTCCAAATCTTAACACTTCATCTTCAGAAATGTTAAACTCAGATTTATTCCATTTTTCTACTTCTTCTATTAATCTCGCTAACTCAGAATCTTCTTTTTGGGCAAGCTTAATTATGTCTATCAAAGCTGGTTGAACTATTAAACTGGCTACCAATGCCTGCTGGTCACTAGTAACAACCTCAATAGTAGCTCTTTCTAAGTCCATTATTAGGTGGGGATGAGTGGTAAGAGTTGCAACTGCTGGTCCCATTAGCTTCCTGCTAAGTGCATCAGCGACAACATTAGCTTTGCCTGGATGGTAGTTAATGTTGCAGTCGTAATCCTTGACTAGTTCAAGTCATCTCCTCTACCTCATATTCAATTCCTTCTGAGTGAAGAAGTACTTCAAACTCTTGTGATCCATGTCGATTTCGCACCTTTCACCATATAAATAATGCCTCTAGATTTTAAGTGCAAAGACAACAGCGGCTAACTCAAAATCATGTGTGGGGTAATTTTGCTCATATGTCTTCAATTGCTGAGAAGCGTATGTTATTACTTTCCTGTGCTGCATCAATACACACCCCAAACCCAATCGTGAAGCGTCACTGTAAACCACAAATCCTCTTCTTTTGCTAGGGACTGCTAGAACTGGAGCTATCACCAATGTCTTCTTCAATTCTTGGAAGCTTTCCTCACATTTTTCAGTCCATTCATACTTACTGTTCTTCCTAGTAAGGGTAGTAAGGGGAACTGCTATTTTTGAAAAATTGTCTATAAACCGACGGTAATAACCAGCCAAACCCAAGAAACTCCTAACTTCATGCACATTGGTTGGTTGGGGTCTACTGAGATACCATCCTTTGAGACTACATGTCCCAAAAATGAAATAGACTCAAGCCAAAACTCGCACTTTTTCAACTTAGCAAATAATCTCTTATCCCTTAGTGTCCCAAGTACTTGTCTCAGATGCTCTTCATGTTCAGCTTTGTTCATGGAGTAGATTAATATGTCATCAATAAACATCACTACAAATGTTTCCAAGAATTCATGAAATACCCGATTCATCAAATCCATAAATACCGTTAGGGCGTTGCTTAGGCCAAAAGTCATGAACAAGAATTCATAATGACCATACATGGTCCTGAAAGCTATCTTAGCCACATCCTTTGCCTTGATCTTCAATTGATGATACCCTGATCTGAGATCAATTTTGGAGAATACCTGAGCACCTTGCAACTAATCAAATAAATCTTCTATGCGGGGCAACAGATGTTTATTCTTTATGGTCACTCGGTTCAGTTCTCTGTCGTCTATACACATTCTCATTGTCCCATCCTTCTTTTTCACAAACAGAACTGGAGCTCCCCAAGGTGACACATTGTGCCTAATAAAACCTTTGTCTGATAAATCTTGCAACTGTTCTTTGAGTTCGGCTAACTCTGATGATGCCATTCGATAAGGGGCTTTGGAAAGAGGTGTCGTGCCTGTGGCTAGTTCAATGGCAAACTCTTCTTCCCGCTCGGGTGGCAATCTAGAAAAATCTTCAGGAAAAACCTCCGGATATTCTCTCACAATAGGAATCTCTTCTAACTCCAATTCTTGCTTTGGTTCATCCACCACGAAAGCCAAGTACCCCTGACACCCATCACGTATTAACTTGCCAACCTGAAAGCAGAAATAACTGATGGAAGGGTACGCACTCTAGAACCCCATAAACCAAAGTTCCTCTCCCTCTGGAAATTTAAACACCACCTCTTTTTTAAAACAGTCAATACTGGCATAACTGGAAGCTAACCAATCCATTCCCAATATCACATCCAACCCAATCATGGGAAAGACTATCAGATTAGCTGGCATTTCCCTCCCTAATAGTTATTGGACACTTAAGCAAAATCTTGTTGCAGGTCACTATATCTCCTGCTGGGGTTGAGACCCTCAAATTGTAATCTATCTTTTCAGCATCAACGGGGCAAAACATGACATAATCCATTGAAATAAAAGAGTGGGTAGCCCCCAAGTCAAATAAAACAGTAGCCTTATTGAGAAACAGAGGGATAATTCATGTGTTTACGTCATATAATCCATAGAGATAACAAGATAAGTAACCTAAATGTTTAACATAAAAAGCTAAATAAGAAAGTCAGAAAGATTATGCCTGTGATTACATCATTCTTGTCCTCAGCTTCTCCCAGTGTCAAGGCAAACACCCATGTTGGCATAGTCCTCTGCTAGTTGTTGCCCTGGTTATTCGGCCTAAAGCTTTGAGGTGGGTTGGGCCTTCTGTTGTTCTCTGCAAGCAATGGACATTCTCTAATGAAATGCCTATCCTTACAGCATTTGAAACATGACCCAACGTGTATGTGGTTACAGAACTTACAAGGGTTAGTTGTATGATTTCCCTGAATCTGTCTCTGACTTGAGCTGCTCCCCTCATTTCTCTTCTTCCATGACCCTTGATCCATACTAAAGAATCCTTATGTAGTAGCTCTCTTCCTCTGTTCTTGCAATTCAGCACCTCTCTTGAGATTCTACTCAACTAGCATCGCCTTGTGCACTAATTCTGAAAAATTCTAAATCTGTGGGACCATCACTCATTCATAAATCCTGTAGTTCAAACCTTCCTCAAACTTCCTGGCCTTCTTCTCCTCATTAGGAATCAGGTATGTGGCGAAGCGTGATAATTCCACAAACCTTGCAGCATACTGGCGCACAGTCATGGACCCTTGTACTAAGTTGGTGAACTCTCGAACTCTAGCTTCCCTATCCGCTTTAGGGAAAAATCGGTCAAAGAAATTCTGCTTGAATTGAGCCCAAACAATCACTCTAGTCCCCTCAACTTCCCTGATGACTTTTTCAGAATTTCACCATCTCTTCACTTCTCCAGTTAGTTTAAAAGCTGCAAACCGAACTTAGTGCTGATCGGTACATTCCAAAACACTGAATAATTCTTCAATGTCTTGAATCCAACCCTCTGCTACATTTGTATCACCTCTTCCATCAAAGGTGGGAGGATGCGTCCGATTAAATTATTCAAACATGCAACCCCAATCATTGTTGTTTTCGTTCAAATCTTCAAGGTTTCGAATTCGATGACGAGACGCCATCCTGAAAGCTTAAACTTGGTGAAAACTTCTAAAATAAATAAAGACAAAAATATTAAATCAATAAAATAAATAAAATATACATATAAAAAATATATAAATATATATATCAGATAATTATTTAAGCCTGACATTTCTTAATACTCACATACATCTTTAGAATCTAAAACCTCAAAGCTATGAATTCAATTCCTAACATCTGCCAAATATAAAACCTCAAATCCCATCAAATCAATCATAATGTTTACAGAAGTTCAAACTTAAAAATCCACATGATCATCCTTATAGTCCTCAAGTTCCTACACTTCCCATCTGAAATTTTTACTTCCTATGAACCCACAGATATCTAAACCTTAAATGTTTATAGTATGCAGAATCTCAAATCTGGCTCTGATACCAATTGTAACGCCCCGACCTTGGAGGTCTAGGGAGTTAACGCCTGACACTTGATAATCAACTCCAACAATACTAATATATTTTCAAATTCAAGAATATATACTTCCAAAACTCCAAATCGATTTAAATACTTCAAATTAATAAACCACAAGTACTCATATATCAGAACCTCAATACAACAACCCAAATAAAATATCAACTTCTCTTCATGTCTCAATTAGCAAAATAGAATAGAAATAGAATTGACATAAGTCTCCATAAACCGTCTAAACATATTGAAATCAACCTACTAAATAAATAAATCCACCAATAGCACTAGTACCACAAGGTACCCAATAACTATCCACAGTTAATCTTGCCCACAAATTCTAATACTGATCCTCAGCTGAACCATCAATATTATCTGAAAAATATTATGAAGATTAAGATTTGAGTTATCAACAACTTAGTAATCAGAGAACATATACTATTATGTAAACATGAGCATTTATAAAATTCGGTATACATAACAAAACATTTACTTTCAGAAAACAGAAACTACATATTTACTTTCAGAAATGCATAAACTAAAATACATTATTAAAAAGTCAAAGCGAAGCTTTCATAAAAACAACTTTCTTATTTCAAAAGTATCCCTTGGCATATCACAGACTGAAAACTCATCTTCGTAGCATATCAGAGTATCACATCGAGATAAATATCGTGTTTGACCCCCGTGGTAGGGATATAAACCACCATTATACTCGTGGCTGGGCCGTATACCATGTTTCATCCTGTTATAAGGTTATAAACCACCATTATACCCATGACTAGACTGTATACCATGTTTCATCCCGTGGTAGGGTTATAAACCACCATTATAACCGTGGCTGAGCCTTAACAAAAACAGAACAGAGCATCATCGGAACCAGATCATATTCAGATACAGAATCAGAAGTTAATGCCAAGATTTTCATATGACACAGAATCAGAAGTTAATGCCAAGATTTTCAGATGACACATCATATCAAGACTAAATACTGAACACTTTTTGAACATTTCACATATCCAAGCATAATAGGCACAAAATGTTTTTATTTAATCAACGAAAAACTTTTGGGATCTCATATTCACTCTTTTTCATTGTTTAGAAATTGAATGTTAAAATCAATTCATGTCTACACCAGTTATGATAAAGATACTTTCTCTTATATATAATTTATGCATATGCAGAACAAATATCTAAGGTCCTTTTTTAGACTTCTTTTCAAAGATAAATATGTATAATTTTCAAAGTCAACCTCATTTCATTTCTTTTGTGCAAAGCTAATATATGAACCTCTCTTACCTGACTTCCGTGTATTATCTACGCCTTGAGTTGGAACTCTAGTAGTAATACCACCTAAACAAAGCATATACCCAACATTTAATAAATCAAACCAGTAAGCTACTATTTATTGAGTAACAATCTAAAACAGTTCATTTTTAACTCAAAGTCTATCATAAAATTAAATCCGAACAGTCCCCTCCTCAAACTATTAGTATTTAAACCCCAACACAGCCACTATCATCTCCACCCAACAACCAAACTCAACCCATAGAGCTACCTCTTACCAACGCCAAACCAACAATAAAAACATCTCCAAAACTAACAATAGCAACTCCTGTGTTTAAAACATAACACAAACAACTACGTCAACTCTAACGTTCAATATAAAATTTCAGCAAAATCATCATATATTTTTAATCATCCAACATTTCAAATCTTGGGTATCTACACTACTCATAGCACACCCAACACAAGCAGCTCAAACACACATTGCACACACAGTCAATAAACCACCCCGAGCAGCTATCAACCACTTCCATTCGCCATACATCAACCCAAATCACCACACTTTAACATAAATAATTAAAATAACTAAACATAAAATCACATAAAATCTCTCTTTTACTAAGTGATGAATAAAAGAGAAGATGAGAGTAATGTGGGCTTACCGGCGTTGGGCTCTTTGACAAAAACTGAAAAACACAAGGGGGCACTGCTCGTTGGAGGTAATCACCCTATGAAAATAAAATGAGTGTGTGGTTAAAGTGTGAGTGTGATTGGGTAAAAATAAAAATACAGAGTTCATGAGAGCTTGAGTGTGTGTGGGGGTATGAAATGGAAGCAGAGAATGAGAGAGAACGTAGGAATAAAAGGTAGAGGGGAAAAACTTACCAATGTGGAGCACAAAAAAAAAAATCAGTTATGGCCCTTGATGGAGAGGAGGTGCACGGCTGGGAGGTGGTGGAATGCTCTGTGAAGAGGAGCTGTGAAGGTCGAATGCAAACTGCAAAAGGGCAAAGAACTAGAAAGAAAAATAAAGTGGCGAGCAAAATTTGTGCAACAGGAGGGAAAGAAAAAAGAAAAAAGAAAGAGAAAAAAATAAAATAAAATAAAACCGTGCGGAAATGTGGGAGGATGGATATTGGGTTGGAGTGAAAATCAATTTTGAAGAAGCTGATAGAGAGAGAAGTAGGTGCGGGGGAAGGAGAAGAACTGAAAGGAAAACAATAACTCACCTAAATGACGCTGTCCACTGGGTCTTCGGAAGCTGAAAATTTCTTTTTTTGTGGGCCAGGGTCTGGGGCCTGAGTATTACATCGTTAGTCGGATAGGATTCCTTTAAAGTATTTGATGGGGTTGTAGAACTATAAAGCATATACATGTATGGGTTTTGGATTTGGAATGGAATTGTCACACAGGGGACGGAGCAACAGGAGCTGCGATGTGATGGAGTTGAGTTGCCACTTGCCACTTGCAATGTTATGGAGGTGGTGTCGTCGGAGTGTGGACAATGAGATTGATGAAGGGTTTTCAATTTTTTCTTGCTGAGACTTGGATGAATTCATATGGGGAAGGGGGAGAATCAAAAAAGAAATAGGGAAAAATGAGAAAAAAGTAGCTAAATTACTAATATACCATGGGATTCAACATATTTACAAAAAAAACCATAATATATACAATTTTGAACCGAAACCCTCATTTTGGTAGAAAGTTCAAAATTCGGCTGGAATGTCCCGAAATGAGCTGAAACCACCGAAATTTAACCTGGTACGGAATATATAGCTACACAGTTTCAATCACTATTCCAGAACGAAAAATTCGGCCGGAACGAAACAAATTTCAAAACTTTGCTATCATCAACTAACGCTACCAGCTACTAGGGGTGCTACCCACAACTCCGAACAGGGGCCCCTGTCTTGCCCCTGCATGGGGGAGGTTTGGATCTTCGGGCTCCGGTCTCATATTTTATGGGCGGGCCTCCTGTTCGGTTATTGGGGTGGATTGGCTCCCCAGTTCATCCGTCCACCTCGGTTAAAATATAAAGTGCCCACTATCCATCCACGGTCGAGAAAATCAAGATCTACCTAGTGAAGAGGCAACCACCAAAAACTACAACCAGTAAACCACCAACTACCTCATTCGCTATGATTTTATATTTTGAGTAAATCTATTCATCATCTTTTTTCTTATCGTCCTCTCATCATCATATGATGTGGTATTAGATGATTGTAAACTATTTATTATATTTCATTTGTGAATCTATCATCTACTGTCACATTATGGGATGATGAGAGGATAATGAGAATTAGGATAATGAGTAGCATTACTCTTATATTTTTATTCTTTTAACTCTTAGGCCCCTTTTGGATACACAGTTGGTCTCATCTCATCTCAATATCCAGACACTACTCAAACACTAACATTTTTCGTTTTCTCTTTTAGACTTTTTTTCTAATCATTATAATTTTTTTAAATTTTCATATAAAACACAAAACCAATTCAATTTTTTCAAATCTCAAAATAAAAATTATATTAAAAAATTATATTCTAACAATATTTTAATTTTATAATATTTTTATTCAACTTTTTCTCTCTATTTTTCAAAAACCCAATAAAAATCTTAACTTAAACTATTTTATTATTATTTACAAATTATCTCATTATTATTTACAAAATTTTTATCTCTTCTAATCTCATTGACTATTGCATTAAAAGATTTTCTTCCTTAAAGCATAAATTTGGGATGTGGGTGCTGGCTAGATGTTTCTTATTTTATTTTATATTTTTAATGAATGTTGACTATGCAACGTTGACTATGTACAAGCGTGACACGTATTAGTTATGATATATATCCCAGTTATGTATGTCATCACCATTTTCTGTGAAATATTTAAGTTAAGATGAGATGAGTTAAAAATAGTTTTAGTTAAAATATTTTATGAAGTTTTGAGAAATTAGAGAAAAAAAATTAAATAAAAATATTATAAAATTAAAACATTATTAGAATATAATTTTTGTTTTTATATTTGAAAATGTTGAATTTTTTTTTTCGTGTTTAGAAATTTAGAAAAATTGTAATGATTAGGTAATGGTTAGATGAAAAAATTAAAAATTAAAAATTAAAAAATATTTATATTTTTTATATTTAAATATTGAGATAAGATAAGATAAGATAAGATTAGAGGGCTTTCATTATCCGAACCAGGCCTTAATCGTAAAATCTCTTTTGCTACAATCTAATATTATTATTCTTCAACTCTTGATACGCGGCGTACATTTTTATTTAGTACTTTTTATTTACTGCATATAATATGCTAAAATGTATAATATTATATTATGAAAAACTCTAAACGGAGGCCAGTTTGGGGTAGCGCAAACATGGTCTCGGTGCCACGTCACGGTTCTTAGATGTCAAATACGTCTCAAACAAAAATAGCATTCCGCTCAATTCTCTCTCTCAGTTTCTCACTTAAAACTCGTCCCCATCCACTTCAGCGAAGTAAAGTAATATATTTTACCTTAAAAAAATCTACTCAACTTCTTACTATTCACACAACCTCTATATTCCACATTATTTTTAATTTTTATTATTTTTTCTTTTATTAAATATTTATTATATGAATAATAAATAAAAAATTTGAAATAATTTAAAAATAATAAATTAAAAAAAAAAAATTTTAAAAATATTAAAAATTTTAAAAATTTAGAAAAATGTTGAGTGTGGAGTTTAGTGGAGGTTGTATAGCAAATCTCTTTTACCTTTTGAGCGTGAGGGAGGCGTTTACCATCAACACGGGGTAGAGTTGGTCACGTGCGCAGCAAAAGGCATAGTTCTACAAAGGAAGCGGCATGTCACAAGCTCTGGCGCGCACATTCAGGTAGTCATGTTGCTCTTGCTGTTCAATCGCTTTCTTCTTCTGTATCAAACCGTTGAGGAACTTGCTCCTCCTTTCTAGCTCTTCCTTTGCACCATCCATTTCTTTCCTTTCACTGATTCAGACCCTCATCACTCGGAGGACTGAGCCTCTAATCTCTTCAATCAACGGCTATTGTTTCAGTTTTTCATTTGTTCGAAGTGTGCCTTTTGCTGGAAAATGTTCAAAGGAAAGAGAGAGAGAAAATAAGGAAAATGTGCAGAGGAAAAAGATGGGGGACTGCTGGAAAAGGGAATAAAGGTCTCAAATGCAATGTTAATGTGTTGGTCTCTTGCTTATTATTTTGATGTGGTCGTCGTTATTTTTTTTGTGATGGACACCACAGACGCCGTCATCAGGAGAGAATTGGGGAAATAGTGAAGAGGGTAAATGACTCGGTTGGGTGGGGGAAGGAATTCGAAAAATAATTTGATCATGAACATTCTCATTGGATTAGTTAAAAGTTAAATCCAATACAAATTTAGTTATTAAGTCATAAAATAACTCACATTGAAATAGCTATATTCCAAATATTTAGAATATAGCTATAGTAATATTTAAAATTACTTCTAAATTTGAAAGGAACTATTCTTTCATCAAATCTATTTTATATTCTTTTTTTCTCTCCCTTCAATATCAATTATTTCTCTCTCCATTTTAAATGACAATTGAAAAAATATAATTAGAATATAATTACTAATTAATATATAATATTATGAATAGTAAAATATGATAAAATAAAATAAATTCATAATTAAAAAAATTAAAATTTTTTTAAAATTATTAATTACTCATTACTATATAATGAATAAATAGATAATCCAATGTGAAGATTTGATGTGAATAGTCAAAATTAAATTCATCTTATATTATTTTATTATCATATAATGAAAAAATGACTATTCTAATGTAGAAACTTATGTGAATGTAATAGCTAAATGCTAAATTTATCTTATATTCATAAAAAAAATGTATTTTAATTTTAGTTAATCCAATAAAAATGCTCTAATTCTTTAAAAAACGCATTAGCTTAAGTTACAAAAACAAAAACAAAAGAAAAAGGCTGGCAAGTGTGCAGTGTGTACGGACACTGAGTAACAACACTCTTATATTATACCATATATACTGTGATGGTTAAATAATTACCTTGGTTTTCTATACTTTCTCTAGTTTTTGCTCTCGTTTTTAATAAATAATAATGATAGATGTATGCATATATTTAACAATTTTAATAAATATGGACATGTACAAGCCAAACATTAAAGCCTCGGTTTGGTTATACAAACATTCTCATCTCATCTTATCTAATTATTACAACTTTTTCAAATTTCCACACAACATATAATTTTTTAAATTTTAAAATAAAAATAATATTATAATAATATTTTATTCAATTTTCAGTTTCCATATCATCTGTGTAACCAAACGAGACCTAAAGCCAATATTTAACAAAATCCTTTGAAGTATAAGAGCCACAATAAAGACTCTAAAAAAAATTGATACAAAAATAACCGAAACATTATTGAAATAAATTAGCAAAACAAGGAAACGTAGTTAAAAAAATATGAAAACTAAAAAATTAAGAAATATTTATTTTATTTTATTTTAAACTTTTTTTATAACCCGATAAAGTTGTTTGAATATAACTTTCTTTTATTACTAGTTTCAATGAAATATCTATGAAAGTAAAAATGTTATAAACGAAAGAAAATGAAAAAAAGTATTTTAAATTTATATATTTGATACATAAATAGATGACATGATCGTTTATCATAGAAAGTTAAATCAAAATGGCATTTTGAGAAGAGGAATCGAAGAGTTTTTGTGTCACAACCCCGCCTTAATCTAGGATGAGGTCGTGACCCTTTACCTATTTTTTTCTTCTTATATCTGTATATATAACTATTTTTTTTTTCTCTAGGGTGATATGGCATAAGCGTGAACATGTCATGCATGTATTCTGCACTTCTAGTTTAAAAGGAAACACCTGATAGGCTATCTGTTCAGTATTTTACATAAAATGACTCTCAGAGTCCCTCATTCATTCATCAAAACATAATTAGTTCTAAATAAGAGGGGACTCAGTCCCTACAATACATACAAAAGGTGTTAAACCATCATATGAGGGGTTACCATCACCCCACCATAGAAGTTACACCATTACTATCGCCCCACCATAGTATTTACATCATTCCCAAAATATATATTGTCTTAAAGTTAATCCAACAAAACATCCCAACACGGGACCTGTCCCAAAACATAGAAACCATAAACCATTATCATCAAAAGGCCGAACCGACAGGGGAACACTAAGCATCGGCCCCTCCCTCCTCAGTAGTGTCTGGCTCCACAGCCTCTCCATCAATACCTGGACGTTTAAAACATAAACATAAAGTGAATCTAATACTCAATAAGCAGTACACCATGATGTTAGCTTATTAATCACATAATCTTTTCTTTTGAAAACATACATACATAAACATTTGCTAATTCTTGACAATGTCTTCATGCATAAACAGTTTAAGGAATAGACCATATCTCCATGCATAACATTTTAAGAAATAACTATACTTTCATGCATAAACATTTTAAGAAATAGCTTTACTTTCATATTTCACTTTCTTGGGCCAGTATACACTATTACGCCCTGTGTATTGGGGTTAGCAGTCTTTTGGACCTGGATCCTGCCCATGGCCACATGTTGGGAATCCCTTTCATGGGGGGCAGTACTGGGTGCACTACTAGTACTACTTACCTTGGCATTGCAATCTACCCATTCTTTTGGTACCTTTTTCATTCATATGGCTGTTAAGTAGCTTTATACCTTAACCTTCGTTTCATTTTTTTCCTTTCTTTACAGTCAAACTTTTTCATTATCTTTCCTTAGTCCAAATGCATATGCGTTTCTTTGAAAAAGAGCATTTCATGTCATGCTACATATAAGTAAGACGTAGTTATTTGAGAGAGAGCATGTATGAAAATCTCATGATGCATTACCTTATACACATACACACAATTATAATCAATAGGATGCTTAACAGGGACTACCAAGAAGGGTTTGTACATAATATATACATTTATTATTTCTTTAGAAGAACATTTGAAAAGAGAGAGACATTCTTTCATAAGAGAACTTTGCATAAGGAGCATGGTCATAGCTACTTACCTTGATGCTTTACAAGTAGGTTCGTTGAGTCTTGAAAATAAACTCCTATTCAATGAAATGGGATAAATGCATTAATATTCATCTCACTTTAAGCTTTACTATCCGACACCCTTACACGCTCACTTAAATTCCAAATTGGAATTAAAGTGTTTTCCTTAACTCATTTAGCTATCCACCATATATGGCGCTAAACCAAAACATTAATATCCTCATTCCAAACATTTTAAAGAAATTCATGAAAGTACATAACTTGCTTGTTGTCCCCTTTAAAAGCCATCGTTTTCTATATGAATGATAGGTAGAAATCATAGGTTAGGAATGTATAGATGGTAGGAATTTATTTAAGAATGGAAGGGAACAAAGAATTGCTACAAGTCTGAAACTTTCATCAAAGAGGGCATTTGATAACTTTGTAATATCGTATGGAAGATAAATCCAACAAAAGAGCCAAAGCTCACAAGAGGGCTGATTTTGTCACTTGTTTTTCAATGATTTTTCATACTAAAATTTATCTTTGGTTGAACAAAAGGGTGAAACTGAACAAGGGATGAAATGGGCTGGTTTAAGCTCCAAAACAGAACATAGTGCAGAAAATTCTGCAGTGCATGGGCATCTAGCAAGTCTTGGTACATTCATGGTCTTAAACATCCCTCACTTAACCAAAATCTCAACTACATAATTAAACACTACTAGAGTTGTAGAAAACTTAGGAAAAACATCACATTTTTCTGAAAACATAGCATAAATAATAGGTACATCACTTGGCAACTTAGAATTCCTAAAGTAAGCTTACTAGTTGAATTAAAATTCTTAGTGGCTTACTTCGGCCATAACCTTGAGGAAAGTATGTCTAAAATTATAAACTTCAACTCCATTAATTTAACACATAAAGGCAAGACTTAGCATAATTAAAACATGGCTCAAACTCAAGAAAATACAAGGAAGGATTACAACAAGATACCTTGCAAAACACACAGGTAGAACACAAAACAAAGCATAACACATAAAAACAATCACTTCTCTACTCGGTTACCACCCAATTAGAACAACTATTAGAGGAACAAATGAGAAATTAATCTAGAGACTACCACACAGTAATCGGCTAGCACAAAAAATTTGAAGACCCCCCAAATACATGGCACGAGTTTGCTTAGCATGATTTCAATCGCAAGAAATCTTAAGGATAAGAGCATTACCTAACTTGGCTCCCTTTCAAGTTACGGAAACAAGCATCAAATGAGAAGAGAGAGAGGAAATCTGAAGATTCGAAGCTGGAACATAAGCAGGAAAATTTCTTAAAAAAAAACCCTAGATTAAATCCATAGATCCAAGATCCCAAACTAGAAGCTAGAATCATAGAAACTCACTTACAAAATCGTTTTCCTTGAAGAACTTCGGTTGGACCTTAAGCTTAGGAAATGGAAGGAATCGGCTTGAAGAAAAGAGAGAAATCGTGCGGGCTAGAGGAAACCGAGAGGGTCTCTCGTGTGAAGGAAGGAACTCCACTTGGATAGGGCTTGAGAAGTTTTTCTCTCTTTGTTTGCCTTAGAACCGATGGGTGCAAGGAAAGGAAAAAGGAAAATTACTTGCTTGCCTTGGAAGGCGAGGGATTTAAGGGGAAAAGGGATTTAGTTGCTTGCTTAGGAAGCCGACGGATTTAAGGGGTAAGAGGGACTTTTTGCTTTAGTCAAAGGCTTATCCCATAAGCTAGAAAGATGAACGGTAGAGATTGAAAGTGAGGAGATATTTCCTTCACCTACCCATCCAATGGTAGAGAGAGCTTGGGCTATTTCTTGAACAAATAAAAATTAGAGGGCTTGAGAGAAAAATATTGTAAGGTCTTAAAAATCATGCCCTTGAATTATTTTAATAACCCACATAAAATAAAAGCACACCCATTTTAAAATAAAATAATAAAATAGTAAAAATCTTTATATCAAAATATTTAACTTACAGAATTAATAAATGACGTAAAGATCTACGTAGTAGGATTCGAGTATTACATTTTGTGCATCGAAAGGCCATTGAAATAAAATCAAGTAATAAATAATAAAAAGATTGAAAGAGACTAAAAGTATTTATATAATTATTGTGAGGACCTCGCCTAATCAAAGAAATGCACGAGCCGTGCAGAAGGAGAGTAATGGATTAACAATGACACGGGCAAACGCAACTAGAAAGAAGGCAATCGGGCAATCAGTATGTTATGGCGAGTAAAGACACATGACAAGAAGCACATGTGAGCAAGTTGAATGTCGCCTTGGGCGACAATAAACAATGTGACCAAAAGGATACGCGTTCTGTATCATACGAGCAAAGGCGTGCTAGCGATACGTAAGGCGTGCAAATGCAGAAGGAAACAAATGCTGTCAGGCGAGCAACGTGTAACACCGAAGTAGTTCAAGGAGAGCAACAGACAACACGGTATGAAACTAGGAATGCCTAGAGATAGAACATGAGTGCTTATTCGGTAATAGATGACGTACCGAGGCATGTACTCTTAACAATGACGTTTCAACAGGAGCCCACATTGGAAAAGAGGAATACAGATTCGCAGACCATAAGTTTGACTTGACCACTCAAGTAAGGCTCAACTCCACGTGAGTAATTCTCATAAAGGGGTGGACTACGCATCTAATTCTAAGACAAGCTGCAGGGACATGCGAGTCTTGTCTCATCAATCTACTCGATATCAACCATTCTTCATTCCAGGCTTCCAACGTATGCATGGAAGACCGAGATTCGCAATTTCCCCTTCGACCAATCAGAAACAAGAATTGTTGGAACCATGACTAGCTGCACGGCACACATAAGAGATATTTTGTCGTTAGTCATCATCTCACTTTTGAGATCTCTAAGTATTTCAATAAACTCTCTCTCTCTTCTTTCTGTTCAAGACTTCAATGAGGGAGCTAAGTTCGAGGTCATCATCGACAAGGAAGCCAACTATTTCAATGCAACTCTTAGTGGGAATTCACTGTTCTGCTAGGTTGACTCCAATGAAGATACTAGTAATGTAGGGTAAATGTCTATAGGTATGTTTAGAGTATTCATCTTCAACTTCTTAGTCGCTTTCTCTCATGAAAGTGCATGTTTTCTCATTATGATTATTGATTAATTTGATGACGTGATTTCAAACTAATTAATATATTGGTTTGATGAGGAGTACTGGTTGCATGTGTGTATTACGAACCCTAAGTCGGGATGCGGCATTATATCGATGAAGCTTCTCTAGCTATTTAGGAGCGTTTAAGAATTGAGTAACATCTCTTGGGTTGTCGACGATCGATAACGGGATTGAGCGAAATGGTAACGCTTTCGAGTCAACGTTGTTGTCTCTCTATTGGTAGAGACTAGAGGATACTTGGCCACAAACACATCGGGTGCAGAACTAGTCATCACTTGTTACAAAGTCATTTGTGTAGTCGTTACTCAAGGTGTAAAGAAGGGAGTCAGGGCATGTGCATGACCTATAATAGAGAGCCATAATGACATGTGTTAATAAACCAAATGGGTGTGAGTGATGGAGAGATGCCACGTGTTAACTCGAGTTGAGAGATTCCCCATATTGATGCAGTGGAGAGATTCCACGTTTAGTTTTGGTGGAGAGATGCCATGAGTTGACTCTGGTTGAAGAGATTCCACGTGTTGGTTTGGACTTGGGGGTCGCGAAATGATATGTTACGAGATGTTTATTGTGTATTTGGGCACTGATTGCTAGGTAAGATTCACGATGGCTCATGGTTATGGTGTTTTACTTGGAGGATTTATTCCTCGGTATACTTGTGATATATGTGGTTTCAGTTTTTATTTACTTAAAGTTTATGCATTCATATTTATCGCCATTGTCTTACATTGTTAGCCTAGCACTATTATGGGTTTTAACTTACTGAGATTTCATTGAAATCTTACTATAATACTCCCACAACAGTTTCACCCCTTAGAACTGTATATTTTTATACAAATGTAGCTTTAGAGGGTTACTTCGAGAAGGAATACAACCCAAGGAATAGCCGTGGGGGCTTGTCCCCATTAAGTTTATAATCTTTCTTGGTTTAGGATGTTTATTCTTTTTGAGTGACGAACAATTTTTTATGTGATATTATTTGAGTTGGGCAATGAACAAATATTGGTTTGTAATTATTTTATGGATGGAGTGATAGTGATTTGTGGATATTTTTATTAATGGGCAAGTAATGTACAAATCTCCGATGCTATTAACATTAGTCTCTGACTAATACCTTATTGTTTTTCGCTATGACTTTGATATACGCGTGTGCTTGGAATACGAGAGCACAAGTTCTGAGTTCATGTGAAGGATGCAGCAGTTCAATATGCATCTCGAGCACTACGATTCCTTGCCAAATAGCAACCGGGACTAGGGTGCCATAATTATGATAAGAATGATTGGAAGAATGGCTGACCTTTCTTAGTGGCCATTTGGTCCATATAAAAATGAACAATTATGTATAGGATTTGTTATACCGACCAAACCCTCCAGCGCCTCATAAAACATGTTGCCTTCTTTTGGCAACTTTTTGGGTTATAACATATTTCTTTATTAACTACTCAAAGATTTATTGCAAAAATGCGTCATCCTTTTTGGAGAACAAGTACCTCAATGTAGCATGATCAGAATAAATCATGACTTTAGACCTAACAAATCGGATCTAAACTTATCCAATGCAAAAACAATAGCTAACAACTCTTTCTCTATCATTCAATAATTTAGCTAAGCATCATTGAGGGTACGACTGACATAATAAATCGCATGGAAATGTTTTTTAATATGTTGCCCTAAAACAACACCAATTGCAATCAGAGGCATTCACAATCTCAAAAGGCACACTCCAATCAGATGGTTGGATAACAGGTGCTAACATTAATTCAGGTGGTTGGAATTAGATAATTTTTAGTCAATTCATCATCAAGCACAAACGGGGCATCTAACTAAAATCCTTAATAAACCTTCGATAAAATCCTGCATAGCCTAAAAATGATCTAATTCCTTTCACATTTCGTGGAGGTGGAAGATTAGAAATTAAATCAACTTTAGTCTTATCAACCTCAATACCTGATATTACATGCCCAATAACAACTCCTTATTTACCATAAAATAATACCTCCCAATTAAGCGCAAGATTTGTTTTCTTTACATTTCACTAACACCAATGATAGGTGGTACAAACATTCTACCAACGTGGATCCAAATATAGAAAAATCATCTATAAATACCTCTAAGAATTGCCCTCCCACGTAAAAAATAATAATACTCATGCACCTTTGAAAAGTGACAAGTGTATTGCATAGGCCAAAAGGCATGTGGCGATAGGTAAAGGTGAAAAATGGGCACGTAAAAGTGGTATTTTCTTGATCTTCTGGTGTAATGGGGTTTTGGTCATAACTGAAATACCCGTCAAGAAAATAATATTATGCATGTTTTGCTAACCTTTCTAAAATTTGATCAATAGAAGGTAGAGGTAAATGATATTTCGTTGTCATGGAATTCAACTTACGATAGTCAATGCATACTTTTCATCCCGTTTGTACTCAAGTTCGAACTAACTCATCAGCCATATACTATTGTACTTAGTAAATATCATATCCTCAGTTTAATACCTAGTAAAATAGTAGCTAAAACTCCATATGAGTTATGGACTAAAAAAGCTCTAGTATTAGGTATTTTATGTCTAGGGTTATCTAGTTGAGGCTAGGCCCTATACGCTTATGAGTAGTTTGGATTAAAAGATGAGTTGAGATAGTTTGTTAATAGTAGAAGAAAAGTTGAATTATTTATTATATTTTGTGTGAGCATTTTGAAAAATTGTTTTGGGATTTAAAAAAGTTGAATTGTTTATTAAGTTTTGTGTAGAAATTTGAGAAAGTTGTAATGATGAAATGAGATGAGTTGAGATGAGTTAATGTGAGTTTTGAATTCAAACGAGGCCTTAATGTAAGAAAACTGGACTCAAGAACATTTGGCTGCTACTATGTTGGATACTTTGAGAGATCCAAGGGTTTCAAGTTTTATTGTTCTTCAGGTAATACCATAATTGAGACGGATAATGCCAAATTCATTGAGGATATTCAAGATAATGGGAGTACATAACCTAGGGATATTGTATTTGAAGAGGAACAAGTTGAAATTCCTCTTAAAAATACTTAGGGTGGTGAGGAGGTCACACCTATCATAGTACAAGATGCGGATGCGGATGCAGAAGCTGATCACCAAACCATTTTTGAGTTGCCTCTTATTAATATGGAAGAACCTAAACCGTCTCAACAGAAAGTGCCAATAAGAAGATTAAATAGGGAGAGGAGATCCATGTAAATGAGTTTTTAAAAACCAAGTTAGATTCTAAAGGTAATGTCAAGAGGTATAAATCACTTATAGTTGCAACAGGCTTGACTTAATAGGAATACATTGACTATAAAGAGACTTTCTCTCGAGTTTCATCAAAAGAATCTTTTAAGATCATTATGACATTTGTAGCTCATTATGATTTAGTGCTTCATTAGATAGATGTAAAGATCGTTTTTTTCTCAATGGCAACACTGAGGGGACAATATATATGGTGCAACCAGAGGGCTTTGAGACTGATGAATCAAGTAATTTGGTTTACACATTGAAGAAGTCGATTTATGGTTTAAAGTAGGTATCACAACAATGGTATCAAGATTTGATCAAGTAGTGTCCTCTTTTGGTTTTAAGAAAAATGTGAATCAATATATTTATCATATTAGAGCACTTTCAATGGATTAGCTAAAGCTAAAGTACATTTTTTTTATGAATGTAAGATAAATTTAGCATTTGGTTATTCCATTCACATAAGTCTCCAAATTGAAATATCCATTTTTTCATTATATGACAATAAAATAATCTAAGATGAATTTGAATTTGGCTATTCACATCAGATCTCCACATTGGATTATCCATTTATTCATTATATAGTAATGAGTAATTAATAATTTCAAAAATATTTTAATTTTTTAAATTATGAATTTATTTTATTTTATCATATTTTACTATTCATAATATTATATATTAATTAGTAATCATATTCTAATTATATTTTTTCAATTGTCATTTAAAAGGGAGAGAGAAATAATTAATATAAAATGTATTTGATGTATGAATAGTTACTTTCAAATTAAGAAATTATTTTTGAAGTGACTGTAACTATCCATTGTGATGCCATTTTATGTTCTAATAGTTAAATCCTTGATGGATTTAGCTTCTAGCTAATCCATTGAGGATGCTCTCAATGGGAACAAATTTATATTTTTGGTGCTATTTATTAAGAGTAATGTTAGATACAAGTCCCAAATAAACAAGTCTCATACAAACCTTTTGTAAAAAAATAGGTCTCACTAATAAAGAATAGTTTTTTTACACTTTTTTAAGGTGAGATCCACTTTTTTACAAGGGTTTGTATGGAGCTTGTCTATTTGAGGCTTGTACAAATCATTTCTCATTTATTAATGGCATCCTATTGGTGATTAGTGACATAGGCCCGTTATATGAAACCAAGAAACTTCTTTCAAAATACTTTGGGATGAAAGATCTTGGGGAGGCATCTTTTGTGATAGGCATACAGATTTATTGTGATAGATCACGTGGTATAGTTGTTTATCACATAATGCATATGTTGAGAGAATGCTCTAGGTTCGGCATGCAAAATTGTGCATTTGGGGATGACCCATTGCAAAAGGTAACATATTAAGTTTGATTAATTGCCCAAAGAGCAATATAGAAAAGAAACAAATGTCTTATGCATCAACTGTAAGTAGCCTTATGTATGCTCAGGTTTGCACACGTCCATACATTGCGTATGCAGTTGGAATGCTTGACAAATTTTTTAGCAATCCAAGCATAGATAACTAGAAAGCTACTAAAATGGTAATACACTACTTGCAAAGAAAGAAAGACTATATACTCACTCATCGGAAGTCTGAACATCTAGAGATTATTGGATTTTCAGACTTCGACTTTGATGATTGCCTTGATGGTAGGAGATCCACTTTAGGTTATATTTCCATGTTAGTTGGGGGAGTTGTGTCATGAAAATGTATCAAACAAACGCTTATAGCTTCTTCTACCATGGAAGCAGAATTTATTGATTGCTAAAGGATTCCAATCAAGAAATATGGTTGCGAAATTTATCATTAGACTTCAAGTCGTGGATAACATTGAGGATTCACTAAAGGCTTATAGTAATAATAAGACAACATAGTTATATTTCAAGAATGACATGAGTGATGAGTTCGTCAAAGTCTAAGCACATTGAGGTAAAGTTTCTTGCTGTGAAAGAAAGAGTTCAAAATCATCACATGTCAATTGGATAAGGGCTTACCAACTAAAGTGCTTAAGGAGCATGTAGCTCATACGGGAGTGGTTAATCTTTGTGACATATTTTATTAGTGAGAATTTGTCTGTTATGTATTTAATTTATTTGACACTTATTATAATCGTATTTGGGTTTATTGATGATTCTAAAATAAAATTGCATTTCTTTTAGTGTCATTCCTCCCTCTTAGAGCACCTTGCCCACAAGGTGGGGATATAACTCCCTTAGCTTCCACAATGACTCTCAAGAACTATCTTTTGGTAAAATCCCTTTCCACTGAATTAAAACTTTTGTGATAGGTTGATCACCCTTTTTCTTCAATCTTCTATCTAATACTAGTTCGGGTTCTAGTAAAATAATCTCTTCCTTATCCATTGGTGGTAAAGTTGGTAGAGGTGCAATGTGTTGCCCAAGCTTCTTTTTAAGACATGAAACATGAAACCCTGGGTGAATTCTTGATGAGGCTAGCAAGTCCAGTTTATATCGCTGTCCCAACCTTGGCTATAACTTTTAAAGGACCATAGTATCTTGGTGCCAACTTAAGATTGTGCCTCAATGCCACTGATTTTTGTCTATAAGGTTGCACCTTCAAAAATACCCAATCTCCCAATTCAAAGCTCCTCTCAGATATTTTTTTAATCTGCAAAGAACTTCAATCTTTCTCGGGCTTGATTCAAATTCTGCTTCTACTCTGACATGATTTGCTCCCTTGTCTTCAATTGTTCATACATAGCAGCATTAGTTGTTATCCTTGTAACATAGGACAACAACTTGGGAGGAGCATAGCCATACAAGGCGTCGAAAGGAGTCATTTTAGTTTATGAATAGCTAGTGGTGTTATAAGACCACTCAGCCATAGGAAGCCACAAACTCCACTTCTTAGGTAGAGACCCCACATAATGCCTTAAATACCCCTCAAGGCATTTATTTAAAGCTTTAGTTTTCCCATCTGTTTGTGGATGGTAGGTAGAGATGAAAGCTAAGGTAGTGCCTTACAACTCAAATAATTCTTTCCAAAATTTGCTAGTAAACACTGCATCTCAGTCAGAAATTATGGTTTTAGGCATCCCATGCAATCTGAACACTCTTGAGAAAAACACGTGGGCCACCTTGGTTACAGTACAAGGATGAAGCAAAGAGAAGAAATGTGCATGCTTTGTCAATTTGTCAACCACAAAAAATACTACACTAGCACCATGTGTAATACCCTGCTCCTTCTTCTTACGTACGCTTCTTCTTTCTGACGTATGTTTCATCTTTATGATGTAAGCAAATCCCGAAGGTAGAGATTATGTGATCATCTGCCCTTCTCACTAGCGACTGCGAGCCACGTTATGCATGTCGAACCATGATGGCGTGTCTCGAAAGATATCGTGTGACTTCTAGGCACGCCCAATGTTTTAAATATGCTGGAATATTTATAAGAAGTATTTCCATTATTATTAAATTAAGATTTGATCTTAAATACGACAATCATAATATTCTTGAAGAGCTCCAAAAATATTATAATTGCCGAAAATCATTTTAATATTATTATTAAAATGATTTCAATTATTTAAGATATTATGAGATTTAAATTATGTTGAAAGTTTTTATTAATTAAATGGTTTTATTCTCTTTAATATGTTAAGTGAGACTTCATCATTTTATTAATGATGGAGAATATTATTTTATAAACTAAAGTTAGTTTAAAATAATATTTACCTTAATTCCTCTAAGTGCTTTAATTAAGTTAACGTTTACACATTTTCAAATCAGTATTTTAATTCCTCATCATTAGATCATTGCGTAGACCCCAAGACGAAGGGACTGTGTTAAATACCCAGACCCCCTCTCTTTCTCCCTCATTTCTCGCAGCCCCCCCTCTCTCTCTCCTCCCTCTCTCCTTCGGCATACGCAGTACGCGGATTCCCCCTCCACGCCGAAGCCTCCAAGGCACAGCCCGACGCTGCCGTGGGTCGCCCGTCCTCACCGCCGGCACCATTGGCCTCCTCTCCCTCCGGCGAGTCCATCCATGCCAGCCTCTCTCTCCCACGCTCTCTCTTCCTCTCTGCTGGAAGTGTAAAGCTCGAACGGGCTCAAGGCCACTACGCCGCCCAATGGCTCCACCGCTCCCATGGCGACCTCCCCTCCCACCGGCCATCATCCTCCACCGAAGCCAGCCCTTGCTACGCATCCCTTCCTCTCCTTCCATGGCAAGTACCCGAAATGGGTCTTTGACCCATTTCCCCACCGTGTGCCGCCGTACGCGGCCACCCAGCACCACCATGGACCTCCCTCTTCTTCCCCCTTCCTCCTCCACATGACCCGAGGCCCATAGCCTCTCTCCACCGCACGGGTCTCCCCCTCATGCACGCACGGGTTGCACACTGTGCACCACTATGCACCACCACCCACGGCTAGTAACCACCACGTCCAGCCTCCTCAGGCCACCACCAAGTCAACCCAACCACCTACGGCCCCAATCTGCCACCCACAGAAGCACACTCTCTCTCACTCTCCCACGGCTTCTCCTCCACGATATGGCCAGATCCGCCACCGTGAGCCACTGTGGCGCCACCTCGACGCCACCACGAGATCCACCGCACCTCCCTTAGCCGAGCCCTAGGTCCAAACCACCACTTTATGTGGTGGGTAACCACTGCACGTGATGGACAGTCACTGCGCGTGATTGACCGCCACTGCACACGGCTAGAGCCGCCGTGTTATGCCCCTCACCGCCATCACAAGGCTATCACGAGCCCTTCCAAGACCACACCTAGCTATCCAAACGCCTAAACAGTTAACGTATGTGGGTTAGCCGCCACGTACGACTCTTCTGACATCATCGGTTGTGACGATCAATGAGCAACACACGGGTTATCCCGTCGATGGTATAACCCTCTATCCCTCGTATTTATGTTAGATATTGATTAGTTGACTAGGTTGTGGACTGTGCTGTTAGTATTAATGGAGTTGTGGTATTGTGATGTGGTGATGTGTGACGAAGTGTTGGGCATTCTATGTAGTGAAGTGTTGGGGTCGAGAGTTCACAAAAAGAGGAGAGTGAAAGGAAAAAAGAGAATGAAAAGGACAAAGAGAGTGAGAGGAAAAAAGAGAATGAGGCCGAAACATCAAAAGAAAGAGAGAGTGAAAAAGAAAATAGAGAGGTGGTCGAGAGTCAAGGAAAAAGAGTGGAGCCACAAGAGGAAAAAGAAAGAGAGATTGTAGAGAGAAACAGAAAAACAAAAGTGAGTTTTTATGCTAAGGCAAGCTTTTATACTAATGAATTTAACTACTCTTTGTCTAGTATTGTTGTTTCTTTCTTGCAGGGATATAAAGTCTTGATTCCTAGCGGTGTGTTTAGTGGATTGCCATCTATTAGGGATATAGAGCACTACATTGATTTTGTGACAGGTGCGACAATTCCTAACCGATATTTATTTGATGAACATGAGTCATTGACACACTTGAAAGAACAATGTAAGTTGTTGACTAGAATGCATGCTAAGTGGGAGGACTGTATTGAGACTTTTCCTCATGTATTCAAATACACACAAGGTATGAAAAATTTTGTGGTTGACGCTTTAGCAAGAAGGTATGTCATTGTTTTCATTTTAGATGTAAAATTGTTGAGACTTGAATATGATAAGGAATTGCATGCTAATGATGATGACTTTGCTAGTGTGTATGGAACATATGAGAAAGCCTCATTTGGTAAGTTCTATAAACTAGATTGGTACTTGTTTAGAGAGAATAGATGTTGTGTGCCTACTAGTTTTATGCGTAAGTTGCTTGTGTGTGATGGACATGGTGGTTTGTTGGGTAACCTTGGTGTAAGGAAGACTTTTATTGTGTTGTATGAACATTTTTTGGAATATCATTTGCCATTCAATGACTTGTTACATGGACGTTTGTGGAAGTATCATTTTTCATTCATTGATGTGTTGCATGAACGTTTGTGGGAGTGCCATTTGCCATTCATTGACGTATCGCATGAACGTTTGTGGAAGCATCATTTGTCATTCATTAACGTGTTCCATGAATATTTTTGGAAGTATTACTTGCCATTCATTGCGTTTGCTCCATGTGATGGACTAATGTACCATATGGCAGGTATGACATAGTGGTGATGTGGCGTATGTGAAGGGAGTATATGTGGAGTGTACTCCATGTGATGGAGTGATGTACCATATGGCAGGTATGCTATAGTGGTGATGTGAAGTATGTGAAGGGAGTATATGTGGAGTGTACTCCATGTGATGGAGTGATGTACCATATGGCAGGTATGCCATAGTGGTGATGTGGCGTATGTGAAGGGAGTATATGTGGAGTGTACTCCATGTGGCAGCGACACTCTGTGTGGCGTGTCGTAGAGATAAGGATGGTTATGTGATTGATGGGCGTGGAACATGATGGATAGTGTCAGGAACTGTGGAACAGTGTCCCAATGTAGTTATGGCGTAGCCTATAGTCTGAAGTGACAAGTGTCACTGTGATGGACTTATGGCTAGGAGTATGCGTGAAGTATCAGAACAAGTATAAGAGTGAGCAGCGGAAGCATGACTGAGGAATGTCACGAAGCGACATGACTACTGACAGTCGTGCTTGTGATGGGCGAAGTAGTGAAACAAGTGTAAGAGTACGCAGCGGAAGCATTGGGCAACGTCACGAAGTGACGTGGTTATTGGAAGTCATGCTTATGATGGGTGAAGTGTTAAAGTGTAGGAATGACGTAAGGGGAACGTGACAAGATGTCATGATGTGACGGGAGTACGTGAGGAACCGTACTCGTGATGAGTCAGGAGTTGACGTAGCAGAATGTTAAGTAACGCGACAAGGTCACAGTGTAGCTCTGGAGCAATCTCGGGCTATGTGACGTGACATAAGGCGTAGTTGTGAATGGAATCTTGTCGTGTTAAGTGTTGGGATGAATTGTCAAAAGGGACGGGTATCATGAAGAGTCATGCTAGCCGGGTTAAGAGAAGATTGGTATCGGAGTATGGCTCTTGTCCCTACGAGTAGGTGATCAACATGTTATATGTTGATCTTAGGTAATAAAGGGGTAAGGCACATGTGTAACATGGTGAGACACATGTGTCGGACGGATTCATCATATGTAATGGGTAATCTGTTATGAGTACAGTTACACAGTGCTTGAGCCTCCGAGTTGGCTTAGAACCGTATGGCTTGTATGGATGGGAATAAGGATTTAGTGTGGGCTAAGATGCATGAAGGTAGTGACGGGTGTATCGTTAGGATTGGGATGCGTGATTCTATCAGTCAGAATCATGCGTCGGAATGTGGTTGTAAGAAGAGTAAGACGAATGTCTTAGTGTCTTAATCCTAAGGTGAATCATGGGTTCACTTTAGTGGATGAGCACTCGAGACAAGACCTTGAGTTGGAGGATGTGGTGACCGTAAGTGGTCCCCAAGGGGTTTAACATAGTAAAGGGCACGTAAGTGCATGGGATAGAAGGAGAGTGTTCCAAGTATAGTGTAGTTATATTTATAGTTCAAGTTCTTTATGCATTAGATAGAGAATGACGCTAAGGTATGTGTATGCATGTAGGTTGTCATCTGACAAGCACATGAATGGACTGAATGACATGCAAGTAGCATGGAGTCCAGGTAAGTGTTACGTTCATACTCTTCTTGAGTCTTTATGAGATAAAAGAAAATGAAAACGAAAGCTTTTCTTTTATGACGTTTTAAGAAAAGACTAAAGACGTTTTACGAAAGAAAATGCTAAGTGTTCAAAGGTATAAGTATGTACGGCCCCTCCTTGGCAGCCCCTGTTTACTCAACCAAAGTATTAATTATACCCATGTGAATGGATGACTATACGCTGTATCTATTGTATGTATTTTCTGAGAAAATCCATAAACTGATGAAGATGCATGAAAGGCATGACAACGGATGCTTTTGTGGATCCTACAAACCGACGCTCTCATGTGTGCCACGAGGTGACACTCGTGGATGCCATGATTGTCGACGTTCAAGGTGATGCTTATGGATGCCATGAAAGCTGACGTTTAAGCCCATGTATGTTCTTAAATGAAGTTTTCCATGAATGAATTGTTAAAGAAAGGATAGGACTGAAATGAACTGAAAGAAACGAAAAGACTATTTTCGGGCTTACGCCCCAAAAGAAATGTTTTCTCATGAAAAGAAAGGACCGTTTTATGAAAAAAAGAAATGCATGAAAGCTCCAGCTCTTTTGAGCTGACATGAACGAACGAATGAATGAATGAAAAGAAAGAAAGAAAGAAATGAAAGCATGAATGTATGAAGATACGTAACGATCACATGAATGAATGAAAAGGGTACCAATGAATGGGCAGATTGCAATGCCGGGTAAGTAGTACTGGAAGTGCACCCAGTGCTTCCCCCCTATGAAAGGGTTTCCCAACCCGTGGCCACGGGCAGAATCCGGGTCCAAAGGAAGACCGCTAACCCCAAACACACGGGGCGTAACAGTGTGTACTGGTCTATGAAAGTGATAAGAATGAATGGATGTATGCATGTATGTATGAACGCACAAACGCACGAACCTTTAAGAAATGATGGCACTGACGGGGGACACATTTTAAAGAAAGGAAAGCCTTTTAAAAAGAAAAGCCCCGTCCAGTGAAGTTTTCAAAAGAACGCGCACGTATGCACGTAAACACGCACGAACTCTTGAAGAAAAGGCATTGATGAGAGAAACATTTTACGAAAAGGATGCCCATGTTTAAAAGAGGAAAACCCCATCCAGTGAAGTTTTCAAACGAACACACGTAAGCACGTATGCATGCACGTAATAGTATGTACGAGTGATGAATACAAGAATGAAAACTTATGTTGTTATATTTTAACTGTATGAAGTAATGCTTATGAGTCTTCAACTCATTTTAGTTTTTATGCATGTCCCTCCCCCCACAGGAACTGCATGATCGGGACAGAAACGGCCCATGGGGAAGAGCACGGAAGTCTAGGCACGAGTTTTAAACGTACGAGAGGCATTTTTATTATAAGATTTATGTTTTCCGCTGTAAACCTCTTTTATTGTCAAAGCACATTTAAAATTATAAATGTGGAGTCTCGCACCCTGGGTATGCAAGTGAAAAGTTTTAAATAGGACGGTAATTCCCGTCATCCTTTTATAAAAATATTTTGGAAAAAGTTCCACCACAAGGACGGGCGTTACACCATGTGACAAAGGCAAGCCTTCTATAAAATCTATAGAAACATAAGACCATGGACTAACTAGAATAGTAAGAGGTTGCAGTAAGCCAGCAAGATAAACAGTTTCATATTTTGTAATCTGATAAGTATCACATTCTCTTACCATTTTCTTGATGAACCCATGCATTCTGTGCCATTAAACATCCATCTTGGCCCTCTTAGGAGTCTTGTGGTGGCTTGAGTGTCTAGCTTAAGGGTTAGAGTGGATATGTTGCAACCTTCTGCTTAAAGTCTGAATTTGGAATCATAACAAATCTTCATTTACTCAATAAAAGCCCTTGCTATAATGAATAATGCTTGACTACTTGCCCTCCCTTCTGATGCTTTGTACACAAGTCTTGAATCTCTTGAGGTTGAGTATAACTTTTCTTGAGTCCATCAATCCAAAGTGGGGTGGGAAATGATATTATTGCGAATGTCCCTTCTTCCTCTTCCAGCTTCCTTGACAAAGCATCAACAACTTTATTCTCTTTCCCTTTCTTATAATCGATGAAAAAATCATATCCATCAATTTAGTCACCCACTTCTGTTGTGACTCATTAACCACTCTCTACTCTAGTAAACATTTGAGGGCTTGTTGGTCAGTTTTAATTTTAAAAGATTGGCCAAGGAGCTATTACCTCCATTTTGTTACAGCTGATACAGGAGTCAGCAACGCTGTCTCTTAAGTTGATAACAACAAAGCTTTGCCCTTAAGGGCCTTACTAAAATATGCAATGGCTTGACCTTCTTACATTAACACAACTCTCAACCCACCTCCACTTGCATAACATTCAATTGTGAAAGCTTTAGAAAAATTTGGAAGTCTCAATACAGGCGGCTGTGTAACAGCTTTCTTCAAATTTTGGAATGCTTTAGCAACTATAGCAGTCCACTCAAAGCCATTTTTTCTAAGCAGGTTTGTTAAGGGTGCTGCAATCATGTCATATAATCTTTTATAAACTTCTTATAGTAGCCTGTGAGGCCCAAAAATTCCCTAAGGGACTTCAAATTACATGTCACAAGCCAATCTAACAGAGCAAATATCTTAGATGGACTAGTTTTAACCCCTTCTCCTGATATCAAGTGGCCCAGATAATCAATTTTTGTAACTCCAAATTTACATTTTGATCTTTTGGTAACAAATGGTGCTGTCTCAGAACCCCTAATACCAGTTGTAGATGCCTTGCATGCTCACTGAAATCTTTGTTGTATACTAAGATATTATCAAAGAAGACAAGGACAAATCTTCTCAAGAAAGGCTAAAAGATATCATTCATCAAACCTGAAATGTAGCAGAAGATTTAGTGAGCTCAAAAGGTATCACTAAAAACTCATAATGACCTTTATATGTTCTGAAGGTTGTCTTGAAAATATCATCCTGTTTTACTCTATTTTGGTGATAACCAAATTTTAAGTCCAATTTCGAAAAAACTTTGCCCCATACAACCTTCTAGGAGCTCGTCTATCACAAGGATAGGAAATTTATCCTTAATGTTCTGCTGGTTTAAGGCTCTATAGTCCACACACAGCCTCCAACTCACATCATCTTTTCTTACTAGCAACACAAGAGATGAAAATGGACTTTAACTAGGCCTAGCTACCCTTGACATCAATAATTCTTATATAATTTTTTCTATCTCAATTTTTTAGTAATGAGGATACTTGTATGGCCTCACTGAGGTGGGAGATATGCCTTCCTCAGGTTAATTTGGTTATCACAACTTCTGTTTGGGAGAAGTCAAGCAGGTTCTTCAAACGCATCTTGGAATTCATCAAAATTTCCTTCATGCCTTCGTATTGATTATTACCACCATTACCATCTCCCCCTTGATGAATCAATTGCAATACCCATCCAGATTTCCTCAAAGATGCAGACTTGAAAAATTGACTTCCATCCTTGACTGTACTGTGCCCAGAACAAAAATCTTGCAAACTGATCTCCTTACCACACCACTAGAACTTCATTGTCATTTGTACGAAGTCCCACATAATTGGGCCCAAGGTTTTGAGCCATTGACCCCCCAGAACTATATCACAGCCTCCTAGTGTCAACATGTGAAGAGACATAGGAGGTCACAGCCTCCCTTACACCTTGATATTGACTTGTTCATACCTTCTAAAACTTGACAGTTTTTTCCCATTGGCCAACTTCACTTGTAGCCTAGGACCTTCCTCCATCTTCAACCTTGCTACTTTGACTACCAAGAGATTCAAGAAGTTGTGGGTATTTCCTGAATCTACTAGTATAACCACTGACTTTGTTCCAATCATTCACATTAATCTCATAGTGTTGAGCTAGGAGAACCAAAAATAACATGTATTGATATTTATAAGTTTTCCTCCAGCTCCTCCTCCTCCTCCTCCACCTATATCTTGCTTCTTTAATTTATGTTCACATTTTCCATGTTATGGCTCCTTTTCTTCAACTACATTTTCATCAACTTGCAAAAGATAAATTTTTGGGTTATTACACACATGGCTAGGATTCTACTTCTCTTCACAATGGTAATATAGCCATTTTATTCTCTTTTCATCCTTAGAGAAGAAGATATTTTCCTTTCTTGCCAAAAGTTTTTTGAAACTTCTTCCCCATTTCCTCACTTCCTTCCCCACTTGACATAACAAATCTCAGAGCCCTTCTAAAACTCCAAATGTACTCACTCCTCTTGGATCTTTTCAAGCCCAAACACTGCACTTAGATTGATGGGATTGAGCATCCTCATTGGAAAATGGATCTCATCCTTCAATCCATTTAAAAAACATTTCAATTTATGCTTTTTAGACAGACCCTTAAGCCTATTTGACAAACCTTCGAACTATGCTTTATAGGCAGCCACAGTTGATGTTTGTTTAAACCTTGTTAAGGCTTCCATAAGGTCATCGTAGGTTGTTGGACCAAAGCTAGTTTGCAAGGCCCTTACAAAGGAGTCCCACCCTGTGAGTGATCCACTGTTAGCCACATCTTGATACCAAATAAGGGCCTCCCCTTCCATATGGTAAGATGCCATCAACAATATTTGGTGAGGTGGTGCTTAATGAAAATCAAAGTACTCAGTTACTTTGAAAATCCATCTCACCGGATTACTTCTATCAAAGTGAGGAAATTCTAGCTTCACACCCCTTGGTATACAATTTCTATCATTTTGACTAACCATATGAGAATCTTGCAAGGAGACACATGATGATGCTCCACTAAAGTACAAATCATATCATTCAATTGATCTAACCTGTCCATGATCGAATGAATGGATTGTTGCTGATCATCAATTGCCTCTCTAATATTCTCCTTATGCACCTTCAAAGGCGTAGACATTGTGCCTTCTTCCATGGAGAGGATTGGCCTCTCTGTAAAGAGAATTTACACTGCAAGGTTTTGAATAAATTTTGACACACTGTCATTGCTATTGATAGTAAGTTTTTATACAGACTTGACTCAGCTATATTAGGAATTTACAAGCCTACATTATAGTGCATTTAAATACAAACGTTACACAATTTCAAAACAGAGTTTTTAATGCAAGATCAGAACAGATCCTAGAATCACGTCTAGCACAATTCTTGGCTCCTAATTCCAGCTGCTCTTAGCTCTTGGTTGGCACCAGAATATTCTTTGCATCTTCCTTGATACGCCCCCGCAAGAACGGACTCCCATCGGTGAGGCCAATCTTGTTTCTTAGTAGATCAGTTCGTTGACGCAAGAGAGGCTTAGTGAGAAGATCCGCAAGTTGGTCATTAGTATGCACATGACTAACATGAATTGCATTTTTCTGAACTAGGTCTCTTACAAAATGTAGATAAATCTGAATGTGTTTCATTCTTGAGTGCTGCACCGGATTAAAACTTAAATGAGTTGCACCCAAGTTATCACATAGCAGCAATGGTGGTTTTGGGAGTGTAACTTGAAGTTCCTTGAATAGAGAAAGTATCCACATGGATTCGGCTGCTGCTGTTGCTAGTGCTCTATATTCAGCTTCGGTAGATGACCGTGCAATGGCTTGTTGTTTTTTTGAGCTCCATGATATAGGTGTGGAGCCAAGTAAGACCAGATAAGTTGATGTAGAACTTCGGTTATCCAAGTTGCCAGCCCAGTCGGCATCCGAGAAGCATATGAGTTCTGGTGTGGATGATTTGCTGATAGTGATGCCATGGAAAATGGTGTTCTTCAGATATCTCAGCAGTCGCTTGGTTGCTGTCCAGTGATTTGTTGTTGGACAGTGCATGAATTGAGAGAGTTTATTGACTGCAAAACTAATATCAGGCCGGGTTAGTGATAGGTATTGCAAAGCACCAATAACACGACGATATTCCGTGGAATCAAAGGATGAAGACCCATCATCAAGTTTTAAAGAAACCGAAGTTGACAATGGTGTTGTTACATCTTTGGCACCATCCATATTTGTTTTGGCAAGAATTTCACGAATATATTTGTGCTGAGATAAAAACAGTCCTTCTTTTGTAGGAACTACCTCAACACCTAGAAAGAAATTCAGGAACCCCAAATCTTTGAGAGAGAACTTTTGGCCAAGGTGATCAATGATGCTTGCCACAAAGGAAGATTGATTCCCGGTAATAATCAAGTCATCAACATAGACTAAACAATATGCAAGTATTGAGTCATGATTATATACGAATAAGGAGGAATCAGACTTGGCATTCACAAAACCAAATTCTATAAGAGCTTGTTTGAGGGCTGAGTACCAAGCACGTGGTGCTTGTTTGAGCCCATAGATGGCCTTGCGCAGGCAGCAAACATGATCTGGGTTTTCCTCATTCCGAAACCCGGGTGGTTGCTTCATATAGACTTTCTCAGTCAAATGACCATGAAGGAACGCATTGTTAACATTGTCTTAGTGACCATCCCTGCATTACAGCTAGTGTTAGAACAGTTCTAATTGTCACAGGTTTAACAACAGGACTGAAGGTTTCTTTGTAGTCCAAACCAGGCCTTTGATGAAAACCTTTAGCCACTAGTCTTGCTTTGAACCGATTGATAGACCCATCAACATTCCTTTTAATCCGAAACACCCATTTACATCCTATGATGTTACAATCTTTTGGTGGTGGAACTAGTTGCCAAGTGTCATGACGCATAAGAGCTGTTAACTCTGAGGACATGGCAGTACGCCATCTAGGGTCAGAGAGTGCTTCGTCTACACGGGTTGGCTCCAAGGATGGAGGAGTGGAGTGTTTCGTGACAAGAAAGGATTTTTTTGGGCGGTATATATTGTTCATAGACCTAGTGACCATGTTGTGAGAGCGTAACTCAGATGAAGAAGGTAACACAGACTCATTTTGAACATTAACAGATGCTGGAAGTTCGGAGGTATGTGATGGTGGTATTTCTTGCGGAAGTGAAATAAGAGGTGAAGAGGAACATACCTGAGAAGCATTCGGCGCAAGGGAGGACACTAACCCAGAGGTGAGATGTGCAGCAGTACCCATTTCCGAAACACTTAGAGGCAGTGGAGAAGTGATTGTTGGCAGGGAGATGAGCACACCCGAAGAAGAAGAATCAGAGGTTGATGAATTTTTGAGGGTGGATTCCTAAAATGGAAAAGTGCCTTCATCGAATAAGACATGTCGCGATGTGTACATGCGGTGCGTTTTTGTCTCAAGACAGAGATAAGCATTCTGTGATAGAGAGTAGCCCATAAAAACGCACGGAATGGATTTGGGCTCAAGCTTATTTTGATTGTAGGGCTGTGTGAAAGGATAGCACAAACACCCGAATTGTTTAAGCTTGAGATAGTTTGGGCTTTGTTTGAATAGATGCTCAAATGGGGTTTTATTTTGTAGCAATGGGCTGGGCATCCTATTTATCAGATAGGCAGCGGCTTGAAATGCATAGGGCCAATACGAGCGAGGCATATGGGCATCAGTGAGGAGAGTGAGTCCGGTTTCAACAAGATGACGATGTCGTCTTTCTGACACCCCATTTTGTTGTGGAGTGTGAGGTGCGGTTGTGTAATGGCCAATGCCGTGAACGGAGAGATAAGTTTTTAGCCCAACATATTCTCCACCATTGTCTGAGTAGAGGCTCTTAATTTTAGTGTTGAATTTATTTTCCACAAGATGTCGAAATTGAGGGAAAATAACTTGAACATTGGATTTAGTGGACATAGGATAGAGCCAAATATATTTGGTGAAATGATCAATAAAAATAACATAATATTTTGAACCATCCACACCAATATCCGAAGAAGGACCCCAAACATCCGAATAAATTAATTCAAGCGGACTCGTACTTTTTAAACCATATGAATGAAAAGGTTGACGGTGAGCTTTATTTTGAGAACATGAATTACAAAGCGAGGAAGAACCATTTTTAGTAGGTAAAGAAAAAGCACGAATTAGATGATTGACAATTTTTGAAGAGGGATGTCCAAGCCTTTTGTGCCAACCATCAGGTGAGGTACGCTCATGAACATAGGCAACAACCTTTTTGGAAGCCATTTCCATAGATTCCGGTAAAGGGTACACACCATCTTCACATTCACCTTTGAGTAGTGTCGCCCCCGTGATCCGATCCTTCACCAAGAAATAAAGTGGGTGAAATTCCAAGTAAACATTGTTATGTTTAGTAAAATTATGAACTGAAACAAGATTTTTTTGAATGGTAGGAACACATAGCGTATCACGTAAATGAAAGACACGATTAGAGGAAATGAAAGATAATGAGCCAACATGAGAGATAGGCAAACCTGAACCATCACCAATTACCACTTCATCAGTACCATCATACTCAGAGTGTATTGAAAGATTAGAGAGATCTGTAGTCATGTTGTGGGATGCAGCAGAATCAATGAGCCATTTTTTATTTTTCCCGTGTGAGGAAGTTGCACAATTAGCTGTAACTTCATTGGAGTGAAACTTCATTGTTCACACAACTGACATTTGGGCTTGAACTTACGTTGACCCGAGCCAGAATTGAATCGCTTGTTGGATCCACGGCCTTTGCTTGAAGATGACCGATGCTGAGTTGCAGAGCCATCGTTGCTGGTTTGATTTCCATTTCGGTAACTATAGTTTGCTGTAGCAATCAAGGTAGATGCCGATTGAGTCTCCATGCGACGAATATAGTTCTCATGACCAACCAGAAGGTCATGTATTTCTTCAAACGTCAAAGAGGTGTCTCGAGCACGAATGGGGGCTGCAATATCCCGAAACTCAGGACCAAGACCATTCAAGATGTAGAGGGTCCGATCGTCATCAGAAATGGGGTGATCAATGATTGCTAGTTCATCAGCAATTACTTTCACGGCTTGGAGGAATTCAGTGACAGACCGAGTGCCACGGGTACTTAGGGTTAAGTCTTCCTTAAGTTGCATTGCACGTGTTCGAGATTTTCCCGCATAGAGACGAGTGAGAGCTGTCCAGGCCTCATGAGAGGTTTTGCAAGATGCAAGAAGTGGAGTAATTGTTGTGGAGGTTGAAGCGAGAATGGCATGAAGAAGTAATTTATCTTGGCGAATCCAGTGGGAGTTCGCTGCTTTTGAAGAGGCGGACTGGGTTGCATCAATGGCAGGACATTGATTCTTGCCGGTGACAAAGTCGATCAAATCATAACCTATGAGCAGTGCTTCGAATTGAGCTCTCCATTGAGGGAAGGTTGCAGGGGTGAGTTTTTCATTTATGATAGTGGCAGCATTGATAGTGATGATAGGATTATCTGAGGGTGAACCAACAATGGCAGCCATGGGAAGAAAAGAAATTCTCGTTAGAGTGCTGGCTCTCTTGATACCATAAAGAGAATTTACACTGCAATGAATAAATTTTGACACACTGTCATTGCTATTGATAGTAAGTTTTTATACAGACTTGACTCAGCTATATTAGGAATTTACAAGCCTACATTATAGTGCATTTAAATACAAACGTTACACAATTTCAAAACAGAGTTTTTAATGCAAGATCAGAACAGATCCTAGAATCACGTCTAGCACAATTCTTGGCTCCTAATTCCAGCTGCTCTTAGCTTTTGGTTGGCACCAGAATATTCTTTGCATCTTCCTTGATACTCTGATACCAAAGTTATGTATCAAGATCAAGAAAACAATAATAATGTAAAGAAAGAATTGAAAGAATGAATCTTGGAGCTTTATTCGAACCAAGAATGAGGAATTATTTGAGGTAATTCCAACCTCCATAATCTACCTTCAAGCTAATCAACACCTTCACAATTTCTCCCTCTCTCTGTATATTTATATCAACATAAATACAAAGGACGGTCCCAAAGAAAAAGACCTCAACGCATCATATTGCTAATGAAGAATACCCTCAACGCTCCGTATAACTTACAAAACACTTATAGAAATTACAAAACACCCTGTTTCATTTACACTACACTTACCCTTACAATATTCAAAATGACGCGTTTCACTAATTCTAAACTTTTCGTTTTGTCTTCAGCTTCCCAACTGTCATTTCCTTCCCAAGTCCTTATCACATCCATGACACACGCATTATCCAAATGATATAATTTTGTTTTTGATAGTATCCAAATGGCATGATTTGATTTGTAATATTTAAATTTTAAAATTTATTTTCAAAGTTAAATTATGCTATGTAGATGGTGTGTGGTGTAAAGCTTTTCATATAAAGTAATTCTTTTTAACATAGTTGATGGGGAAAGTTTCCACGTCAGCCGTGAGCTAGGTGTGTTAAAATTAAGACTTCTAAATAGATTTTTGAAAGTCCAGTTTGTTTGGTGTTTGAATGAGAAAGTTTCAAAAAGGGGGAAATCATTAAATGTGAGATACATGCTCCATTGAAACCCTATTGTTCTTTCGTTTTCCATACAAATTACTGGACTTAGCAAAGAAGTGAAACCTAAAGAGAATCGTTGTATGACGTTAACGCCGTTAACAAAGTTACAACTAAGTTTTAGACATGGTAACAACTTAACCTTCGGATTTTATTTGTTATATATGTCATTCGTCTATTTAAAGAGTAGTACTTTATGTACTTACAGTTTTACTTATAAGAAATGTATAAGACTAATTTTATCAATTTTCTTTTAAAGTTATTTTAAATTTTATAATTTCTAGCATATTAATAATTGACATATAGAGAAATATGTTTTTTTATAAATTTTTCTCAAGTACAATTATATTTCTCTTATTTAAAAATCGAACAATGCTACTCTGTCGCCTAATGAGTGTGCCCCTAGTGCATTTGCACTTTTTCACTTACAAATATTTTTTAAATATTTTAAAAAATATACCAATTTATTAATAATTAATTTTTTAACCATTAAAAAAAATACACGTGGCAAAACACAGAGCATAATAACATTTTCTTTAAGGAAAAAGCTAGGGATCCTACTGGGGGTTCCTCTGTAACTGTTTTTTTTTTTTTATATTTTTTTGCTTAGTAATTAACAAAAAATTTTTTAAAATTATTTTAAAATTTTTTAAAATATTAAAAAAAAAAAAATAATAAAATAATAATAAAATGACCATAACGGGCCCAGCGGGTTCCCCTAGCGGTGGGTGTAGACCCACCCTTTCCTTAAAAACCGGCGCAGAAAGGTGGTAGGCACACCGGAGGAGAGCCGGTCCCGGGTACTTAGGTTTCTCCTTGCAGCATTCGTACTCTTTCCAAGTTTTCAACTGAACCTCTGAAGCATGGGCATTTTGCTTTCCCTCTTCTTCGTTTCTATCTTTCTTTCTCTCTTCCTGTTATTTAAACTCGTCACCTCAGATGGTAACTGCTCAAAATCCTTCTCCCTATCTCAAATTTTTTTTTTCGTGTGCGCATTTATAAATTTAAATTGGCTGTTGAAGACCGGTGTCCTGTGCTCTCTATGTAGTTTAATTAGTGGGTTTTTGTTTTTAATTATTTATCGGCAGGGGATTTCACTTTGATGTCAAAAAGACATGCGAAGCGCGAAGAAATTGAAGACAAGGTAACCGTCATGAATTTTGAGTGTATAATCAAATATTTTAATGCTCGCGCTGTTTTATTGTTTCTATTTCTGAATTAAAACATTTAGTCTATCCATTACAATGTTGTTCTTCCAGGTTGTCTGGATTACTGGAGCTAGCCGCGGAATCGGTATGTGATATAAGGGTTTTATATTGTGAATCAATGTCCAATATATTTGATCTTTCTTGAATTTATGCTCCTTCAAAGAGCATTAAAGGTTTTAATACGTCAAAGTTGTAACCTTCCTGATTATAGTTATGTACAAACTCATTGCATTTCTTACTGCCTTTAAAAGCATTTATGTGAGGTCGGGTTCGTGGTAGGTTATGGATATACATCCATGGATGTTTTGAAATTTTCATCAGCTGCCCTTGTCATTGTTATAACGATCACTGTTTTGTCACTACAATCATGGTGACAACAATCCGGATATCAGGTGTCATGATGAAAATTGTCTTAATAATCAGATAGCCACATTTTCTACCGTTTTTTTATATTTTAACAATGAAACAGTATTCTTTTCTGATTGGAACCTTTATGTGCCAGTAAATTCCTGATTTTGCTGGCTAGGATGGGAGGATATTAATGTTTCCCTGCCTTTTGGCCCATATTATGCTTTATTTTACACTCCTGAAAATTCAAACTCAAGTTTTGTGTTGAAAGAAGGGTAATACTTTGGGCCTTTCTGTGTTTCTGCAACTTTGAATTTTGAGAAGTGTTTTCCGTATTCGATGTTGGATCGCACTACTCTATGAGTTGATGAAACTACACTGTGAGAAGTGATACTATGGGCATGCCATCTATCTTTATGCCCGGAAGAGATTAGTTGACAACGTGAAAAAGATGGGTGCCTCAACTGTTGGTCCCATTAATCATTTACCTTGATGGTATCTTTAGAAAATTTTCTCTGTCTCCTCGTTACTGCAAAACTACTATACATGGAGGCATTAAAGGTGGCAATTCTAGCTTTTGTATCTCGTCTACTACTTCATTATGGGAGAGGAGTTGATTGCAAAGCAGAAAAGTATTAACCATCGATGAAGGAAATAATACTGATTAGGCCTGCAACTTGACCAAACTAGACTAGGTTTGGGCCCGTCCCGACCTGACACCCAAGGCAACACGAAAACCCGACCCGACCCGAGTCGGGTCAACCCGTTTGATATCGACCAATCTCCAGAAATGTCTTTTGAAGCCCCTCCGAACCCAAAACCTATGCATGGGTTTCTTCTTCAATTGCTATAAATTCTCTCAAAGCCTCCAAATCATTCTCTGCGCTGCCTACTCCAGACTACTAGGGTTTCAAAAGCAAGGGTGAGAAGGAACTTAGACACAGAATCACCATGAGGGCCAAGGTAGAATTTGATTGTAGTCTTATTGCCATATGATATTTGTCGGACCCTACCATTTGCTCGATCTAAAAACTTAAAAATGGACGTTTTTTAATTTTCCTTATCTCGTACTGGGGTTTGCTCTTTGGTTTCACAGTGAAAGAAGAAGCGCATGAGGAAGTTGAAGAGGAAGCGCTGAAAGAAGAGGCAGAGATCCAAGTAGTTCTCTTACCAATAAATCGACATTGTTTTGTGTCTAATCGGTTTCTGATTAGAGAGTCGTAGTGTTTTCCATTTTTATGTTTGGATTTAATATCTGAAAGGTTGGAGTTTGTGCTGTTGAATGAGTTTTTCCCTTTCGCTCTCCGTCGAATTTGTCCAAGTCTACAGTGCATTGAAGAAAATAGGGCCCAACGTTGCAACAAAATTACGCCTCCGACCTTGCGAGCTTGGCTTACTGTAGAACCTATCGCGTAGCCGCAGTGCAGGCAGGGCACGAACTTCGCCGGTGACAACGACTTAGGTGATAACATAGAGAAATGGGGAGTGATGACAGCTATGGTTTGAGATTTGGGGATGGATGGCATAAGGTTTGTGATCGTCGGATCGAAACCGACAGTTAGCGGGTTTGACCTACGAGTTAGTTCGACCCACTTTTATTGGTCGGGTCGGGTCGGTTCGTACAGACGGCTCGGGTCAACACCTTTTTTGCATAGGCCTAATACCGATATCCACATTTATAGCTGGTGGGGCTTCTATCCCTGTTAAGATAATTGTTTCATTAGGGTTTTAAATGGGTGGTAATTTATTTAAGATATGAGATGCATTAATAAAAAGCATGGGCAATGGGGATGGTTTCTACTTATGTTATCTGCACTTGAGCTTGAAGAAAGGTGGTTGTGTTGAGCAAGTTGCATCTAACCTGAAAATGTAAACTAACTTAAGTTAGTATGTGGTATATCTAAGTAGTGCATGTCAATGGACAGCGACACTGCCCATTATTGTTCATTATTCTTTCCTTATTCAACGCTTTCCTTATTTCTCTAGTTAATATTTGACAGATTGTAACTTCCATGTATAGGGCTAGAATTAGGCGCATACTGATTTATTTCCATGTATAGAATTGCTTTGTACAGATTATATAAAATAAAGAATCCTCAAGGCCAATTGATTCGGCCATTCATACAGTTTTTCACCTTATTTTGACATGGCATCAAGAGCCAGGTTGATTTTTTTTTCTTCTTCTTCTCGGTTTCGTGCCTGCGTGGGTTTCTCGGTTTAGTGTGTCGGCATTTTCTGAGACCGATCCTACACCTCTACATGCTGATAATACGAGTGCCTACAAGAAACTAAACTAGCAGTTATTTCTCTTCGTATCATTAGGAGTTTGTGGGGCGGTTTGCAAGTGGGATGGCATTATTTACCTTCCAACGGAGCATCCGGGGGCATATTACTTATGTGGGATAAAAGAGTGGTGGAAAATATGGAAGATTTCATGGGAGATTATGTGGTGGCATGCTCGTTTAAGAACGCCATGGATGGCTATCAGTGGGCTTTTGCAGGCGTCTATGGGCCTAATCTTGATCGGTCTCGTAGGCTACTATGGGATGAGTTGGCAGGTATTAACAGTATATGGGACTTACCTTGGTGTATTGGAGGTGATTTTAACGTCACCCGTTTCCCGAGCGAGAGACTAGGTGGCTTGGGTTTCAACCCACCCATGGTAGAGTTTTCAAACTTAATTTCCGAACAGAATTTACAAGATATTCCTCTTGCAAGTGGTTCCTTCACTTGGTCTAGCAACCGAGATCTTCCATCTTGGTCAAGGATAGATAGATTTTTAATCTCTCCAGAATGGGAGGCACACTATCTGGATCTCATTCAGAAGAGACTATCCAGATTGTGTTCAGATCACTTCCCCATTCTTTTGAATTGTGGGGGCATTAGAAGAGGCCCAAGGTATTTCAAATTTGAGAACATGTAGTTGAAGTCAGAGGGTTTTCTGGACAGAATTAGACAATGGTGGTGTTCTTATCATTTTCATGGTAATGCTAGCTATAAGATGGCTTGTAAATTAAAGTCTTTGAAAAAGGACTTGAAGGAATGGAATATACAAGAGTTTGGTAATGTGGAAAGTCAGAAATCTGTTCTAATGGAGGAGCTTAAGGATTTGGAGGGTATGGAAGAGGAGATGGTTTTTACTGAAACTGAGCGGGCCCGCAAATCCCAAGTGATTGCGGACATTGAACGGCTATCTCTTTTGGAAGAAATATCGTGGTGTCAGAAATCACGAGCTTTATGGTTGAAGGAAGGGGATAGATGCACCAAGTTCTTTAAACAAGTGGCCAACTCACATAGGCGGAACAATGCTATAGATACTCTGTTGATAGATGGGGCGGTCTCATCCAACAATATCGAGATCTCAGACCACATTGTCAATTACTATGAGAATTTGTTTTCGGAACAATTTGAGTGGAGGCCGAGACTTGACGGGTTGGTGTTTGATATTCTTGACCCACAAGTTGCGGAGCCACTCGAAAGGCTGTTTGATGAGGTAGAGGTCAGGACGATGATCAAGGGTATGGCGAGTGATAAAGCCCCAGGTCCCGATGGCTTCTCCATGGCTTTTTTTCAGACGTGTTGGGGTGTGCTTAAAGATGATATCATGGAGGTTTTCCATGAATTTCATGGAAGTGGGCGGTTCGAGAAAAGCCTTGATGCTACTTTCTTAGCACTCATTCCTAAAAAGGCCGGTGCAGTAGAAGTGAAAGATTTTCGTCCCATTAGTTTGGTGGGTGGGCTATACAAAATTTTATCCAAAGTATTGGCGAACAGATGGAGAAAGGTGATGGAAGGCTTGATTTCGAAATCTCAAAATGCATTTGTTCAAGGTAGGCAAATCCTTGACTCTGTACTTATAGCTAACGAATGTTTGGAGAGTTGTATTAAATCGGGAGAGCCGGGACTCCTTTGTAAGCTAGACATGGAGAAAGCTTACGATCACGTCAATTGGAGTTTCTTAATTTATATGCTGGAGAGATGCGGCTTTGGCTCTAAATGGTGTTCCTGGATCCTTCATTGTATTTCCACGGCCTGTTTCTCTGTATTGATGAATGGTACATCCAAAGGTTTTTTTAAGAGCTCCCGAGGTTTGCGACAAGGAGACCCTCTTTCTCCTCTTCTCTTTATTTTTGTGATGGAAGTTTTCAGCAAGATGATTTCAGGAGTGGTAGCAGGAGGGTTCATATCAGGATTCTCAGTAGGGGAGGCAAGTTCAGGTTCACTTAACATTACCCACCTACTGTTTGGTGACGATATCCTAATCTTTTGTGAGGCCAGACATGAGCAAATCTGGGCTGTGAGAGCTCTTTTATTATGCTTTGAAGCAGTGTCAGACTTGAAGGTGAATTTGGCTAAATCAGAGGTAGTGCCAGTGGGACATGTATCCAATGTGGAGAGTCTGACATCCATCTTGGAGGGTAAGATAACTCAGTTGCCCATGAAAGATCTTTGCCTTCCGCTAGGTGCGGCGTTCAAATCGAAATCTATTTGGGATGATGTAATAGAAAAAATGGAGAGGAAACTAACTGTTTGGAAGAGGATGTACTTATCCAAAGGGGGCTGGGTGACTCTCATAAAAAGTACTTTGTCTAACTTACCAACATATTTCCTCTTATTATTTCCGCTCCCTGCTATGGTGGCTCATCGCATGGAGAAAATTCAACGTGATTTCCTTTTGGGATGGATCAAGGATGAGTTTAAATTTCACTTGGTGAAATGGGCCACAATTTGTTCCCCCATCAAAGAAGGAGGCTTGGGTATACGGAATTTGAGATCTTTCAATCAAGCCTTGCTTGGCAAATGGTTATGGAGATATCACCAAGAACGGGAGGCCTTGTGGCGAACCGTCATTGCTTTGAAGCACGGGGAATCATGGGGAGGGTGGTGTTCTAATGTGGTGCGTGGACCTCATGGAGTTGGGCTTTGGAAACATATCAGAAGAGGGTGGGACACCTATGCAGCACATACTTGCTTCAAAGTTGGCAACGGAGTTAAGGTAAAGTTTTGGCATGACTTATGGTGTGGTGATGTAACACCCCCTTCCCGTAGGATAGAGATATTACTAACCTTTAGAACATAATGCCCGGTAAAGAGATTCATATCCTGAAATACCTCATTTATTGAAATTCATCAAAATGTTAAAACTGAATTGAACATGTTTGTTTTGGAAACTGAATGAAATATAAAAGAACATAAACTAATCCTATGAATGTCATAAAAGAAATCTAATTCTTGTGATAATATCACTTATTCATTCCTAAGTCTTTGTAGTAGATCTATTCCTGGCTATCCAGCTCTTCATCATGATAGACATCATCTGCAAAAATTAGACATGGAAGAAAACAAGAAGACACACAAAAATAATGAGTTGAATACTCAGTAAGTAGTACATCATACCGTAAAATATAGTTTTTGCCTAACATATATTTCATTTCTATGATACTCTTCATAACATACATATAGTTTCATGGATTTCAATCAAACACGTAACATGACTTTCTGAAAGATTTTACATACATATATCATCACAGATTCACATAGCATACATTTTTGTTATCAACATAAGCGGAAGCATTTATAATCAAAACATGTAATTGTGAATGCATAATATCTTAGTTATCTTGTCTTAACATGAAGTGAAACACGCTTGTGTCCGTGTTTTCACTTATCTGGCATAACATGGAGTGAAACACGCTTGAGTCCGTGTGTAACACCCCGTTCCCGTAGGATAGAGATGTTATTAGCATTTATAACTTAGTGCCCGATAAAGAGATTCATATCCAGAAATACCTCATTTATTGAAATTCATCAAAACGTTAAAACTAGATTGAACATGATTGTTTTAACAAATAAACGTAAAATAAAAGAACACAAACTAATCCTATGAATGACATAAAAAGGAATCTAATTCTTGTGTGAATATCACTTATTCATTCCTAAGTCTTTGTACTAGATCTATTCCTGGCTATCCAACTCTGCATCATCATAGACATCATCTGCGAGAATTAGACATAGAAGAAAACAAGAAGACAAACAAACAAAATGAGTCGAATACTCAGTAAGTAGCACATCATACCGTAAAATATAATTTTTGTAACATACATTTCATTTCTATGAGACTCTTCAAAACATTCCTACAACTTCATAGATTACAATCAAACACGTAACATGACTTTCTGAAGGATTTTACATACGTATATCATTATAGACTCACATAGCAGATGTTTTAATCATTGACCAAAAGCGGAAGCATACATAATCGTGGCAAACATGTAATCGTGAATGCATAATCTCTTATTTATCTTGTCTTATCATGGAGTGAAACACGCTTGGGTTCGTGTTTCACCTAACTTGCATAACATGGAGTGAAACACGCTTGGGTCCGTGTTTCACCTAACTTGCATAACATGGAGTGAAACACGCTTGGGTCCGTGTTTCACCTAACTTGCATACACGCTTGGGTCATACCTAACTTGCATAACATGGAGTGAAACACGCTTGAGTCCGTGTTTCACTTAACTTGCATAACATGGAGTGAAACACGCTTGGGTCCGTGTTTCACTTAACTTGCATAACATGGAGTGAAACACGCTTGGGTCCGTGTTTCACTTAACTTATGGTTAACCACGCTTGAGTCCGTGGCACCGTAATATTTCTTAACTTCCTTAATGCATGAAAATTTATTAGGTTTTCATGAATATTTCTAACATAGCATATTCTTGTACATGGCATAGCATAACATGGCATAATATGTCATATTCTTGTACATATCATAGCATGGTATGTCATATTCTTGAACATGGTATAGCATGACATAGCATAACATGACACTTCCTTATACATGGCATAACATAACATGGTACTTTCTTATACATGGCATAACATAATATGATCTGAATATTTTATGACATTTCATGGCATACATAATCTAAGTACTACATGAACATGGCTCGCATAATATGGCTATTCTATTACATGGCATACTTACTTGAATTACTACATGAATATCTCATTGCTTTCATACGATTTTTAGTAACATTCAATTAATCAAACAAATTTATTCATTCAAGCATAATCTCATATTCCCTCAAGATCATGAAAGGAATCTAACATTGGCTTGTCTCTTAGCGTAGCGTAGATAACCATCATAAGCACATCATATTTTCATATATGACAATAATATTCACAATACGCATATATTTATATGATCATACTATTTACTACCTCAAGACATATCTAATAAAACAATAACAATAACAATAACAAAAACAATAATAATAATAATAATAATAATAATAATAATAATAATAATAATAATAAATCACACTTTTGGACTCGGGGTGTTACAATCTACCCCCCTTAGAAGAAATCTCGTCCTCGAGATGTAAAGTGTACTCAATACCCGATCTTTATAAAATATACTGGAAGAAATCCAAAAGAAAACTTGCAAAAGCAATTAAAAATCAACCAAGTTTCAAGTGCTTAAAAAAAATAAAATAAATAGCTTATAGGAATTATAGCTAAACGAGCATGTTCCAAAATGCCTATCAGCCGGTGTCGTTCTAACAACACCATCTATTCAATAAGCAAGTAATAATTCAATCATTCAATCAAGCAAAACAAGACAACAAACATCAACTTAATAGTAAATAACTTCTCTTGAACTTGAAGCTAGCCAGGAGTCATCCTAGGTATTTTCCATCCTAGAATCATTTTGTTTTTAAAAGTCTACAGAATCTCTCGACCTGGGCTCTGATACCAATTGTAACACCCCGTTCCCGTAGGATAGAGATGTTATTAGCATTTATAACTTAGTGCCCGATAAAGAGATTCATATCCAGAAATACCTCATTTATTGAAATTCATCAAAACGTTAAAACTAGATTGAACATGATTGTTTTAACAAATAAACGTAAAATAAAAGAACACAAACTAATCCTATGAATGACATAAAAAGGAATCTAATTCTTGTGTGAATATCACTTATTCATTCCTAAGTCTTTGTACTAGATCTATTCCTGGCCATCCAACTCTGCATCATCATAGACATCATCTGCGAGAATTAGACATAGAAGAAAACAAGAAGACAAACAAACAAAATGAGTCGAATACTCAGTAAGTAGCACATCATACCGTAAAATATAATTTTTGTAACATACATTTCATTTCTATGAGACTCTTCAAAACATACCTACAACTTCATAGATTACAATCAAACACGTAACATGACTTTCTGAAGGATTTTACATACGTATATCATTATAGACTCACATAGCAGATGTTTTAATCATTGACCAAAAGCGGAAGCATACATAATCGTGGCAAACATGTAATCGTGAATGCATAATATCTTATTTATCTTGTCTTATCATGGAGTGAAACACGCTTGGGTCCGTGTTTCACCTAACTTGCATAACATGGAGTGAAACACGCTTGGGTCCGTGTTTCACCTAACTTGCATAACATGGAGTGAAACACGCTTGGGTCCGTGTTTCACCTAACTTGCATAACATGGAGTGAAACACGCTTGGGTCCGTGTTTCACTTAACTTGCATAACATGATGTGAAACACGCTTGAGTCCGTGTTTCACTTAACTTGCATAACATGGAGTGAAACACGCTTGGGTCCGTGTTTCACTTAACTTGCATAACATGGAGTGAAACACGCTTGGGTCCGTGTTTCACTTAACTTATGGTTAACCACGCTTGAGTCCGTGGCACCGTAATATTTCTTAACTTCCTTAATGCATGAAAATTTATTAGGTTTTCATGAATATTTCTAACATAGCATATTCTTGTACATGGCATAGCATAACATGGCATAATATGTCATATTCTTGTACATATCATAGCATGGTATGTCATATTCTTGAACATGGTATAGCATGACATAGCATAACATGACACTTCCTTATACATGGCATAACATAACATGGTACTTTCTTATACATGGCATAACATAATATGATCTGAATATTTTATGACATTTCATGGCATACATAATCTAAGTACTACATGAACATGGCTCGCATAATATGGCTATTCTATTACATGGCATACTTACTTGAATTACTACATGAATATCTCATTGCTTTCATACGATTTTTAGTAACATTCAATTAATCAAACAAATTTATTCATTCAAGCATAATCTCATATTCCCTCAAGATCATGAAAGGAATCTAACATTGGCTTGTCTCTTAGCGTAGCGTAGATAACCATCATAAGCACATCATATTTTCATATATGACAATAATATTCACAATACGCATACATTTATATGATCATACTATTTACTACCTCAAGACATATCTAATAAAACAATAACAATAACAATAACAATAACAAAAACAATAATAATAATAATAATAATAATAATAATAATAATAATAATAATAATAATAATAATAATAAATCACACTTTTGGACTCGGGGTGTTACACCGTGTTTCACTTAACTTGCATAACATGGAGTGAAACACGCTTGAGTCCGTGGTTCACTAAACTTGTGGTTGACCACGCTTGAGTCCGTGGCACTGTTACATTTTTTATCTTTCTTAATGCATGAGATTTGATTAGGCTTCATGAACATTTCTAACATGGCATAATCTTGTACATGGCATAGCGTAACATGACATGGCATGGCATATTCTTGTACATGGCATAGCATAATATGATTTAGCATGGCATATATAACTTAAGCATTTCATGAACATGGCTTACGTAATCTGACTATTACATGGCATACTTGACTTTGAACTACCACTTGAACATTTCATAGCTTTCATATGAATTTAGTAACATTAAATCAATCGAACAACAAATTCATTCACTCAAGCATAATCTCATATTTCATCAAAGATCGAAAAGTAAACTAACCTTGACTTGCCTCTTAGTGTAGCGTAGTTAACAATCATAAGTACATCACATTTTCATACATAATAATAATATCCACAGTACGCATATATTTATATGATCATGCTATTTACCTCTTAGCGCTGCTTCCTGATTTCCAACTTGTAGCGCGTTACCCAAACGAGATTCTAGACGTTATTAACTTCCTAGCTAAACGTGTCGTAATACTCTACGTAATTAAATATGTATAAGGAATTTAACTAATAATAGGCTCCAATATGTGCTTTGAAATCCTTTAAATACCTTCTATAAAAATTGTGTCTAAAGGCTCATAATTATTCAAGTAGATAAAGCCCATGTAAAGGTAATGTATTTCTGAAAATATAACCCAGCCCAATAAAATAACTAAAACAGGTTTTTGTAAAGCACCACTAGCCCACTTTAAAATCATAAAACAATTTCTGTCAACCCAAAGTTTACCCACTTAAATTATCATAGTTTTTGAAATAAGCCCAACAAGTTTATCTGAAACTAGGCCCAATACCCCTTAAAGAAAACACTAGCCGATTGGCTTAAGGCCCAAAGAAGTAGAGGCTCAAGAGGTTACACCATCAAGGGTCAAGAGGGCATGTAAGAAATTACAGAATTAGTGGAGGGCTTTTTGGGAAAGGCTGAAAACAAAACACATATAGAAGTACATCTTACATCAAGACTAGATGGAAGGGTGTTTTGGGAAACTGAAGCAAAAGAAATAAAAAGAGAAAAACAGGCTTACAGGAGAGGGCTGTGCGATGCTCACCGAGGGAGAGCAGTGTGCGACGGCGGCTCTGGGTGGCTGGGAGTAACCGGCGACATGATTGGGGGGTCTGTTAGGGCCCCCACGTCGAGTTGCCTCTAGGGAAGCCACACATGCCCTAGTCATGATGGGGGAAGACACCTTGGCTAGCCCTCAACCATGCCTTGGCTCGTGGGAGACCACCCACGGGGCGCCCAGCATGCGGGCTAGCGAGGTTAGTGGGCGACTGCCCAAGCGCACAGCCATGCGCGCGGCACAGCACGCACGCGCAAGCCAGCCCGCGAGCGCAGCCATGCGCCTGGCATGGGACGCAGCAGCACGCCGCGCGCCCACGCACATCCCAGTGCGCAGGCCTGTGCGCGCCCTAATGGGCCGCAAGGCCCTGCACGCGCCCAAGTGCCGCAGGGCCATGCGCACACCCTTGTGCGGCATGGCCAGCCCAGCCAGGCCAGCCATCGCGCGCGTGCACACACAGTCCACCAGCATGCCGCACGGCAGCACCTGTCCAGACCCACCATCTTGCTGCACGCCAGCGAGGTTAGTGGCATGCCCCCAGGCATGCCATCCAGCGCACGGCTCTAGCCCGTGCCTTGCAGAGCAGGCCAGTGGCATGCCCACCAGGCATGCCATCCAGCGCGTGGCTCCAGCCCATGCCTTGCAGCCAACGCCTAGGCCACCAGCCTAGGCCATGCCGCCCACCACCATGGCTGACCTTCAGCCAGCCACGCCGCACCACCTGACCATGGACCAACCCGAGACCCCCATGCACCACCTTAGCCCATCATGGGCCATGCATGCCACGGCTAGACTTGGTCCTTGACCACTATCATATTGTTTCTTTATTTATTTTATTTTATTTATTTATTTTATTGAAGGGACCTATTGGGGGTTTCCAAATTGTTTTTCTTATAAATAGAACCTTATGCAATTGCTTTAGGATCTTTTGGCAAAACTCTTAGTGAGAGAATACTTGTTTGAGAGATCACTTTTCGGTGCTTATGCACTTGGGCAATTTGGGTGCAATTCGTGAATTCCAAATTGATTTATCAATATATGAGGTTTATTCATTTCTTGTGCAATTCGTGAATCAAGATTTGATTGTTTGTTTGTTCATTTGTTTGTTCAAGTGCAATAGTGTTCTACACTTTGTTCTTGAAAGTTCATCATTGTTCTTGAAGTTCTTCACCATTGTTGCTCTTCCAATCCATTTAGCCCTAGATTTCGACCAACAAAGGTGTTAGTCAACTTTCCATAAGTTGATTTACTCTCTCTTGTTGCCCTAGCCGAACATCATCATTTGGCAAACCAAGTCTAATTTCGGCCAACAGTTGCCATATTGAGACTTGCCTAGCCGCCCACTCCTCTTACCAAAATTAGTGTTCCTACATATTAGGAACCCTAATTGACCACACCCCTTCCATAGCCGGCCACATCAATTATCATTTGCATTCCAAGAAATTAGGAAACTTTCCTAATTTCACTCCACTATCCATTTTGGCTAACCCTAGCCGCCCAACACCTCATCCACTTTCCAAACCCTAGCCATCCCTCTTACTTTCCCAAACCCTAAACACTAGTTCCAAGTGGCGCCAACCCTAGCTCCACACTAGTGCCGTGCGCCCCTACCATCTTCCTAGCCATACACTTCCTTGACCAAATCCCAACATCCCAACACTCATACTAACCTAAACACTTAACCTCACCATCTCATATTAGTCATCTTGACCATCATTGAACGTGGACCAAGCAAGAGAGGAACAAAGACTCGGTCACTTCAAACTACCATTAGATTGGCGAACCAAGTGTTTGGAGACTAGACCGGGGTCCCTAACAGGGTCCCTATGGTGGTGCTAATGGATGATCACAACAAATCAGCCTTGATCACAGCAACCCAAAATCTGTTTCTCCTTGATCTCAGTCCAGCAATGCTGGGCAGTAAATCATATTTCGTGTCTTTCCTTAATTTTAGCTCATGTATTAATTTGTACAGCAGAGCAAATTAATTGCTCTTTCCTTTTCTTGTCCATATAGGTAAACATGTATAAATAGGTACTCCCACTGTAATACAGTCGTCACAGATTTTTTATAATAAAACACTGAGTGTTCATTTCTCTTATATGGTATCACGAGACCTTCTTCTCAAACGAGTTTGATCCTTTCCCACTTCTTCCGCTATGTCTCAATCTCCTCCCTCTGTCACCACCTCTTCTAATTTCAACACTCCGTCCAAAAATAATATTGTTGCCATTAACGCCCATGCCCAGCTTCCCTACAAGCTCAACTCCTCTAACTTTCCTGCATGGCGTGCCCAACTTGACAGCCTTGTCATTGGGTATGATCTTCAGGGATTTATTGATGGCTCCAATCCGTGTCCTATACTTGGGACTAACCTAACTGCTGAAGCCTGTGTTGCTCGCAGTCGCTGGATTCGTCAAGACAAACTTCTCCTTAATGGCATTTTTGCTTCCGTCTCTGAAAGCATCATGCCCCTGATTGCTACCTCTAGCACTTCAAGAGAAGCTTGGCTCAAATTGACCCGTCTCTACGCAAATCGCTCTCGTACGAGAGTGATGCAACTCAAGGATACACTTACCTCCTTGACTCGTGGCTCCAAAAGTGTCACTGAATATCTCCAGCAAATAAAAACCACTGCTGATGAACTTGCATTGGTTGATTCTCCTCTCACAAATGATGATCTAACGCTCTATATTCTCAATGGCCTTGGATCTGATTTTCGTGATATTGCGGGTCCAATTCGTACTCGTGAAACTCCTCTCACGTTTGAAGAACTTCATGACCTGCTTGTTAGCCATGAAACCTATATCAAACGACTTGAGATGCTGCAGCAAAATACTATTGCCACGGCAAACTACCACCAGAAAAGAACCCATATGAAACTGTCAATTTTTATATTGTTTCACTGATCCACTGCTGTACATAGGGTATCTGTGCTGAAACATTCCTTCTGGTAGAAAGTTCTCTACAGAGCGCATTTTAAATTGTGGTAACTATAGTGGTTATGGCTTTGGTGTTCATAACATTGATGGCTTGAGAGTGATTTATCTGACACTGCCCAGCCACTCTTGTTACCCAAGTAGAACAATTTTTCTCTTTATAGAGGGAGGCTATTGTGAAACCTCCTAGTGAATAGTAGCTACATTTCTGAAAACAAAATCCCATATTTGTTGCGTTGGATTTTGTTTTTTCCTGGAGTGTTCTTTATTCCTCATTTCTTGTTGAGATTAAAATATTTTAAAACTTATAGTTTTCTATTGTATACATCCTGTGTACTAGGACAATGCCTTGCTTCTTTTAATATTAATAAAATCTCTTACCTAGCAAAAAATATTAAAACTGATATACAAATGTTGTTTTTCTTTAGGTTGTTTTTCATTATGTTTTTATTTTCTTAATGTAAACGATGCAATATACTAGGAGAAATCAACTTATGCTTTGTATTCTCAACTTTTTATTTGAGAAGTCAAGATATGTTTCCTTGATAAAATATTGAATTAGAAATATTAGAAAGCTACATTATCAATAAGACTGTATTCAAGACTCATATTCTGTTCCTTTTGTATGCAGTTGAGATGTTGAGGTCTTTGTTGTGGCATGCTTGTTAATTTTATAGCTATCATGTTGTTTTTTTTGTCATTGATTGTTGTTTTACATAAATGAGTATATCACCTCACGTGTCCCTTCTGATTTTACGTATGAAGGGAAAACTCTTGCTAAACAACTTGCAAGATTAGGTGCCAAGCTTATTCTTTCTGCACGGAATGAGGCTGAGTTGGAGCTAGTCAAGAAGCAGCTCATGGGTATGTCCTTTCCACTGAATCTTGATGTAAGCATCTCTATATTCTTTCTTATTACATGGCTGGCATGTCTGCAGGTAAACATGCACCGGATGAAGTGAAGATTTTACCATTCGATTTGACATCTGGAGAAGATTCTCTCAAAGAGGTTGTAGAGAAAGCTGAATCCCTTTTTCCGGGTGCTGGCATTGATTATATGATCCATAATGCAGCTTTTGAGCGTCCTGTATGTGAGATATTGCTTTCCTACAAAGTTGCATTTTGAAGCTAGATGGAATCTGCAAAGATTTAGAGTTTTGAATTATCTTGATGATAACCCAGTCTTCTTAGCACTTTCTCTCTCATGCCTTCCCTTTGCTTTCCTATTTCCGGTGCTTCTCGCTGGAAATTTTCTTAACCCTTTTTTTTAGCTCCTCGGGTTTCATTTTCTTTTCATCTTTTTCTGGTTAGTTGGGCTTTTTGGTTTTAGTTGTTCATTTTCGTGTTGGGTTCGAGATGGAAGCTTCTCATTGATTTAAAGATTTTTGAGTTTCAACGTGAGAATGAGAAGTGGTGGCGGATTACCCACTATGGACTAGCTGGTCATTGTGGTGGGCGCTTGTGGTGTGTCGGTTGGTCTGTTGGAATTTTACAAGTCTAGAAGAAATGGGAGTCAGGTGCTATTGGCCCAGTGTTGCCATAACAAATATGGCCGCTTTTTGACATTGTCTGAATATGGGAGAGAGGTGAGGTGTGGTTTTATTGCTGTCCCGGAAGGTTCAAAGGGTGAAGGTTGGAGGTGGTTTGCCAATAAGCTGAGAGAGGTTGTTTCCATGTATTTTGCTTCGAGTTTAAAGAATAGAGCATCTCAGAGGTCTACTCCTTGTGCTCATGATGTTTTGGGATCGAATGGGACTTCTGTGGAGGTCTTGATGAGATCGTCATTGTCTTCGGAAGCTAATGGTTGCTCGGTAGGCCGGTGGGAGGACCGTGGGATGGTTTGGGAAGATCGCGGTGCAGCCGGAATTGAATTTGCCCAAGAAAGACGTTTGTTTTCCCAAGGGGGACTCGACAGGGGTAATTGATTGTCCCTCTCTGTTAGCCATGCAGAAATTCCTATTGGACATGAGGGAAAAGGTGGAATCTGTGCTACGTTAGGTCGACATGGGCTTGCGCTTGTCCACGGATTGTGTGGGTAGTGTTTCTGGCATTTTGGATAAGCAGGTGATGGCTGACGAAGATGGGCCAGGCTGTCCTGTGGGCTTTACGCAGTCTGAAGATAAGAAAGGAAAAAAGAAAGTTACTAGGTTGGGCCGGGTAAAAATCCCACAACGTGTTTGGAGGGTGAAGTCTCATACCGGGGCTGTTTTGGGAATATCAGGTTCGGACCTTTCATCATCCACGATGCTGGCCATAGTCTAGCTGTCGTCTGAACCGGTACAAACTTCGTCGCGAGTGTTAGGCGACCTCTCGGTTGGTTTGTCAGTGATGAAAATGTCGCCAAAAAGTGAAGAAGGGAATTTTTTCCTCGATCTGAGTTTCATACGACGGTGGTTGAGAAGGATACTATTTGGTCGTTGCCTTTGGTGCCATATGGTAAGGATTTGCATTCTATGGATTCTGTTCTGGTGGTTGCTTCATCTTTGCTTCTTTTGGATTTTTTTTGGCAATTGGGAATGGACAGAGGGCCCCTTTCACGAGTACTGTTCAATACTGGTGAGCTTCAGCTTATAGGGGAGGTTCTTGATGCTTCGAGCTTGTAAATGGTACTATGTGAAGGGGACTGTTCCGATGGGAATGAGGTTGATCCGACCCCTCTTTGTGCTCTTCCTCCTTGTCACACTTCTTCATGTGTGGTGTCGGATTGGGACTTAAGAAAAGTTGAGGAAATACAGGATTGTGTTGGGATCTCTTGTGGTGGTTTTGAAAAACAATTCAAAGCTCTTCTCATTGCATTGAATCTGGACGTTCCTCGGCTTGAAATTCGCTTCTAAGAAAGAAAGGGAGTTAAAACGATTAGAATGCTCTATTAATTATGATTTTAAGGAGAGAAGTGGAGGAAGGACAAATTGAAAGGAAGGGGGTCTCATCTTTTCTCATGAAGCCTAAGATCCTCTCTTGGAATGTTAGAGGGCATAATGATCTAAACAAATGTCTTCGTATCAAGTCTTTATCATGTGGTTGGAAGGTTGATATTGTTTGCCTTCAAGAAACAAAGTTACCTTATGTTGTTTAATTCGTAGTCTATGAGGGTGTTCTTTTGTGGGTTGGGCTTATTTGGCGTCTATGGGAGCTTTCTGGAGGCGTTCTTTTGATGTGGGACACATGGGTGGTGGTGTCAATGGAGGAATGTATAGGGAATTTTTCGGTAGCTTGCTCTTTTAAAAATGTGGAGGGTGGGTGGGAATGGACCTTTGCGGGTGTTTATGATCCACATTCAGATAGGGAAATGAGCTTTTTGTGGGAGGAATTGGCTGGTTTGTATTCTCTTTGGGATGTGCCGTGGTGCATGTGCAGGGACTTCAACATTACTCGATTTTCGAGTGAACGTTCAGGTAATCATTTTAGTTATGATGTTGGAGAGGGATTTAGGATTGATTTCTGGTTTGACATTTGGTGTGGTGACCGGGCCCTCAATAGTGTATTTCTGGTTATTTTTCGATTGGCTTGGTTTGTTGCTATAATGCCCCAATGGAAGGCCCAAACCACATGACCTATATTCCAAAAAGGACTAGTCAATGATACAATTGGAGCCCCATTGGAACCTTATAAAGAGCAAGAACTTCTCATTCTCAAGTAATGTGGGATCCCATACTTAATTATAGTTCAGCTTGGACAAATCGATTGGGCCTTTATCCGGTCCGAGAGACACTAACCTGTTATCCTTCCACTGTCAGGAGTGGGGGGTAGTCGCTGCTCTGTGATACCCCATATGATATGGATAATGGTAGGTGGTGTATGGGATCCCACATTGCTTGGGAAGGAGAAGTTCTTGCTCTTTATAAGGTTCTAATGGGGCTCCAATTGTATCATTGACTAGTCCTTTTTGAAATATAGGCCATGTGGTTTGGGCCTTCCATTGAGGCGTTACAAATGGTATCAGAGCCTATCCCAACCAGAAATGTGGGACTGGAGCCGTGTCAGCTACAACGAACAGGCCCGACGAGGACGTTGAGAATTTAAGGAGGGTAAATTATGATACCCCATATGATAAGGATAAATGTAAATGGTGTATGAGATCCCACATGGCTTGGGAAAGAGAAGTTCTTTGCACTTTATAAGGTTCCAATAGGGCTCAAATTGTATTATTGACTAGTCTTTTTGGAGTATAGGCCATGTGGTTTGGGCCTTTCATTGGGGCGTTACAGTTGCAGTTTCTGATTTGCTTTGTTGTTCTAATGGCTCGATTCAGTGGGATTTTTGTTTAACTAGAGCTGTACTTGATTGAGAGATTGACGAAGTCTCAACCTTTTTCAGCTTTTTATACTCTTTGAGGCTTGGTGGTAATGTTGAGGATAGGATGTTGTGGAAAGTCTAAAGGGTCTAAAAAGTTCACTGTTTGTTCATACTATAAGCTGTTGACTTCTCAGAATAGTCCTTTTCCTTGGAAGTGTATTTGGAGGTTTCACGTGCCTACCAAAGTTGCTTTTTTCATATGGACTTTTATGGATTGGTGTTTCATGTGCAAAAAGAATGGAGAATCCGTGGATCATCTTCTCTTGCATTGCGAGGTGGCAAGGGCTTTGTGGGATGGCATTTTTTGTAGAACTGGCTTGGCTTGGGTGATGCCTTTGAGAGTGGTTGATCTTTTAGCGTGCTGGAACGGGCTTCAGGGGTGCTCTAAAGTGGATGCGGCTTGGAAGATGGTTTCTTTGTGTCTCATGTGGTGCATTTGGATGAAATGAATGAGCAGTCTTTTAATGACAAGGAGTGTGCTTTGGAGCAACTCTGGAATTTCAATGCACTCTTTGCTGTTTTGGTTTTCAGCTTTAGTGATTAATGGTTCTTCCGTTCATGATTTTCTGATATCGCTTTCCATTTCCTAGAGTGTATTTAGGTGTTTTCTTTTGTATACTACCTGTGGATACGGGCTTCGCTTATACATTCCTTTCTAATAAAATTTATTCTTGCTTATAAAAAAAAATGATACCCTGCAATATCTTGAATTATCCCCTCAAATCTAGATTTACCAATTAGGAAAGGGTGCTGAAGTAATATATTTACTTAATGCAGACTTTTCTAATATATTTACCTTTCGTAGATGCCACTTATTACGTCTCTATACATTTATGATGCATTTTTGTATTTGATGTTGTGGCAGAAAAGTTCAGCATTGGATGCTACCGAGGAAAGCCTTAAGGTACGGCAAGGTTGTCCTTGGGAAGTCTGGTCTTTGGACTACGTCACTTCTATCAGTTGCTTGGGCATTTGTTGCCTATAGAATAAAAAATTGACCCTAATCATCAGGAAGTTTACCCAAGGTTATACAAATTATGTGGACCATTTTTGTTTGTATTCTGAAAGTTATCATATTTCGTTCTCGTGCAAGCAGGCAACATTCACTGTAAATGTCCTGGGGACAATATCTCTTACACGGCTCCTGGTGCCTTTCATGCTAAAGCGGGGAAGGGGCCATTTTGTTGTGGTATGTGCGATTTTATGTTCTATCAATATCAAATTTTGGGTCCAAAGATACAGTTTCATTATTAGAATTTATGTATATATATTTATTGCTGTGAGACCTGCATATTGGCTTCAATTAGCTGGATTTATCAACTGGCATTCATTATGGACTGTTAATATCCTCTGTAGAAATAAATTAGTAGCATGATTTGTGATCATTTTATCGAGTTGTACCTCTTGATAGGCAGATTGCATGACTATTGAGAGCTGAATATCAATTACTTGTTTTTACCCTTTCCCTTCTCTTTCTTCTGTTATTGGTTCATTCTTGCATGTATAAGCTATCTGCACAATGCAGATGAGCAGTGCTGCGGGGAAGACACCTGCACCAGGTCAGGCTGTGTACTCAGCTTCTAAATTTGCTCTAAATGGATACTTTCACAGCTTGCGCTCTGAGGTAATTATTTCTTCTTGATGGATAAGACTCATGGTGCTTCAATATTGTATTTGAGACTTAGAAGTTAAACATGTTGAATTACAGCAATTCTAAACAATTGGACAATCTCCAAGACTTGAGATTGCAAGATACCTGCACCAGTGTGTGAATTGTATTCACCTGTAAAATTAAAAATAAAAAATTTATGTAGGACCGTATTATTAAAGCAAATATTTCCACTGTTTTACAGTTTATTTTGATGTCAATATGTTTGCCTGCCGGACCTGTTGGAGATGATCTCAGCCCTCTATCATAAATATAATGGTTAAGCATTTATTTAATATTTAACATAAACTCATCAGATATGAAACTGAAAGCTTTTAACAATTTATTGACTTGAAATGATTTTCCAGTACATTTTTTCTGTAGACATAACTTTGTAGTTAAGTTTGTGTAAAGTCTAGTGGAGTGGGGTAATGCCATATGTGGTGAAGGCTTTTTAACAAGTGTTATTGTTTGGGACTGCATTACACTAGATATGTTTGGGTGAGAAAAATTTTGAGATTTGTTTTTTGCTGTGTTTCATTAAAGTAGCCAGAAAAATTTTGATAAAAGTTTTTTGAAATATGTTTTGTATTGGAGTTTGTGAAAGTGGGTAGGGAGATTTGAAAAGTTGTTTGAATATAATTTTTTAGATTTTTCTGTTTTGAGTTTTTGTAAAAGTTGTTTTTGGTTTATGATTTTTATTTTTTTATTTTTTACGGAAACTTAGGCAAATGATTGGATGGAAAATTTGTTTTAGAACTTACTTTTTGTGAAAAATATTGAAAAACTCTTTTATCCAAACATGCAGTACTGTTTAGCCTTTTGTTTGAAAAGTTTTTTTAGGAAATGCCATTTTATTTCGTCATTTATAGAAAGAAAAACTCTTTTGATAAATAATAAGAATGCCATTGAAAAGTGCGAACCTATTACAGTCTATAGAAGATGTTTGAAGGAGGAGAATGTTGTAAAAGAAAGTCTTGAGCTTCTCCATCATTTGTTCTCGGTCTCAAATTTTGTCATTCATTTCCCTCCAAATATACCATATGAGGCATGTAGAAGCCACTTTCCACTCTAGGCATGATACAAATCAACCCAACCTGGCTGAAAAAATCATTCCATAGGGCACTAGCTACCTTGCGATGTAGTAAAAGGTGATTTACAGACTCCTCACTCTTGGCCTGCTTGAGCAAAAAATACAACTCTTGAAGGTAGTTTAGCCTGTCATAAGCATTATAAAAAGCACCAGCAGTGAAGATCCCTTTATTGGAAGGGGCCCAAAGCATCTTCTCTTCACCTTCATTTCTCAAACTATTGGAGGGTAACATATTATTAAATGTGGTAAAGGCCTCAAGCTCCTAGATTTGAGCCTCTAATAAAATTAATCATCAACGAGGGAATTCACTCTATATCTCCGTAAGGTCACCACCAAAGCATTCTTAGCACGAGTCACACTCTACACGCCAGACAAGCCCCTTTGAAAGTCCTACCACCACGCCACAAATTATGCCAGAATATGAATCTAGCATGATATCCCACTTCAAATCTAGTATGTTTAGAGAACTGCCTCCACTCGTTTCGTCCTTCCATAATCCGATCTCTCATAAGGTCCTTGGACCTCATTTGAACACCACCCACCCGTGAACATCCGTAATTAGCATCTACCGTTGTTCCCGCCCCACATGGCCTTTCTCTCATTCTAATAGAGCCAAAGTCATCTCCCTCCCCTAGAGTGCATGATTATAGAAAAGCAAGTTCTGAACTCCTAACCCGTTTGTCTTCATGGATAGGAGAACATACTTCGATCTAGCTTAGTAGTTGAAATTTGACCTCTTCTCCTAAATCACCTTAAACGAAGTCCCTTTACAGCTTTTCTAAGCGATTAGCTATACATGATAGAAGCGGAAATAAGGACATGAAATATGTAGGTGGATTATAAAGAGTACTCTTTATCAAATTAATCCTACCACACCTTTGGACAGATGCATCCTTTTCCAACAAGCCAACTGTTGCTCATTTTTCTCTATAACCCCATCTTAAATTATATTAGCCTCGAACGTGGCATCCTAAAGGAGGGCCTAGGTACTTCATAGGTAAAGATGAAAGCTTACACCCCATAATGCTTGTCAAACTATCCACATCGACTTTTCTCTCTCCTAAACACTTTTCTCTCCGTACACATGTGAAAAAACACGTAGAGTCCGTTGTTTGATGGTGGTACGTTAATGGTAGAATGGTATTACAGTTTGGGTATGATTGGATTCAATAGAGAGATAGTGATGGAATCAAAACTCTTCTTACTTGTGAAGGAAGGTGATTTGTTACGTGTCACAACCCCGCCTCGGAGAGGGCGGAATCGCTACGTACATACATGTCTTTTTTTTTTTATTTTTATTTTTTATAATATGCGATCTACATGAACATGACACATGTGTACTCTAATTTTCGATTTAATAAAGGGAACACCTGATAGACATTTTATTCGAACATTCATCTATAAAGACTCTTGGAGTCCATCATACGTTCATAAAAACATAAATGTTCTAGTTAGGAAGAGACTCCGTCCCAACATAAAAGCAACACCCATAAACATAACCCATCATCCATGTAAAGTCGAACCAACACGGAAGACACTAAGTGTCTGCCTCTCTCTCTGCAGTAATGCCTTGCTTCCCAGCCTTTTCGTCATCACCTGGACGTTTAGAACATAAACATAAAGTGAGTCGAATACTTAGTAAGTAGTACACCATGCAGTGAACATACTAGGCATCTATTCTTTTTCTTTTGAAAACATGCATACATAAACATTTTTCTAATTCTTGACAATGCTTTCATGCATAATAGTTTAAGGAATAAGCCATATTTTCATGCATAAACATTCTAAGAAATAACTATGCTTTCATGTATGACATTTTAAGAAAAAACCATGTTTTTCATGTTTCACTTTCTTTGGCCGGTACACACTATTACGCCCCTTGTGTTAGGGTTAGCGATCTTTCTTTGGACCTGGATTTCGCCCGTGGCCAAAGGTTCGGAATCCCTTTCAATCAGGGGATAGCACTGGGTGCACTACCAGTACTACTTACCCGGCATTGCAATCTGCCTATTCCTTTGGTACCCTTTTCATTCATGTGGCTGTTACGTATTTTCATACATTAAAACATTCATTCAGTCATTTCGTTCTTTCATTCATGTCAGTCCTTTGAGTCCTTTATTTTCAATCCTTTTTATTTAACAGTTTATTCAGGGAAGAACATCATTTAAAAACATGAGCTTAAACATCATATTTCATGGCATCCATAAAACATCAGTTTATAGGGACATTTTAATATCATTTCATAGGGATATTTTAAAACACTTTCTTCGCGTCATTTAAAACATGAGTTCATAGAGACATTTTAAAACACTTTCTTCGCATCATTTAAAGCATCAGTTCATAGGGACATTTTAAAACTCATTTAAAGCATCACTTGAAGCATAAGGCATGAAACATTCATTTCCTTTCCTTCGCAATCAAAACATTTTCATTATCTTTCTTACTCCGATGCACACGCATCATGAACAAGATACATTTTTATGCTATACTACATAGAGGAATAACCAATAAGTTTATTGAGAGATTAGCTTGGGTGATGCCGAGACGGGTAGTGGACCTTCTAGCTTCTTGGAAAACCATTCAGGGTAACTCTCAAATTGCCTCTATTTCGAAGATGGTTCCAATATGTTTATGGTGGTGTATTTGGAGGAGAGGAACGAAAGAAGTTTTGAAGATCAAGTGTGGTCAACGAAAGAGCTTAAAAGTCTATTTTTCAATAGTTTAATCCATTGGTCGATTGTAATTGATTTTCAAATCTTGTCATTTCATGAATTCGTTTTATCTCTAAACTAAGCATGCCTAGGCGTGTAGGCATGCTTAGTTTACAGTCCCTGATCCACAGTCCCTGATATTATTTTTATGAGTAATGAAGGTAGCATCATGACTTTTTCCAAACTTACATGGGCAAGAAATTGAGAAATACCTGTATAATATTATCCTTGATCACATCCCAGCAGAAAAGAAAACCATGTAGAAATCATTTGAGCCCCATGCCTCATCTCTATTCATCATTTTCACCAGTTTAACAACCTCCATTACCTCAAAAAGGCCTTTCAAGCCTCAAAGATGACTCTTCCCAATAGAGTCAAAGCTAGGCCATCCAATTTGGGCCTCCTAGAACTCCATAGAACTGCATTATATGTCTCCTAATCTCACTTTGATCGGTAGAGATTGAGCCATCAACCAAAGCATCATTATATATATTTTTTTTATAAGTATCATTATAATTATTTCTCTGATATAAGTTGGCCACTTGATAAAACAAAATGTTGCACCAATCTCCCTCTTTCAACCAAAAAGCTCTGGATTTCTGCCTCCATTCACCTCTTCTTCTAACATAGCCTGCTCAAGCTCATTTCTCCCTTGATTTCTTCTCATCTTCTCTTTGACACATAAATCTCACATTTTTTCCACACTTTCATTGGCTTGTAGCTCTTCCATAAAAGACTGTATCTGATGTTCTACATTGTTAAATGTCTGCTCGTTCCAAAGCTTTTAAATCCCCTTTTATTGTTTTTTGGGGTGGTGCAAGGGCTCTTAAGTCGGTTTTTCCCACTCTCTACCGGATTGCAAGTGACAAAGAGGCTTTGGTGGCTGATTTGTTGGATTGTTCCTATTGCTTTACCTAGTGGAATGTTTGTTTCTTGAGAGCGGCTCAGAATTGGGAACTTGGAACCTTTGCTGATTTTTTCGGTTGTTGTATGCTATGATAGGATGATTTGGACTCTTGGTGAGAGTAGAAGATTCTTCGTGCGATCCTTTTATAAGGCTTTTTCGGGTTATCATAGTAACCACTTTCCTTGGAAGAGTATTTGGAAATTAAGGTACCTCCCAGGATTGCTTATTTTGTTTGGACTGCCTCCCTTGGGAAAATTCTCACCATTGACAATTTGAGGAAACGAGGTCTCATCATTAGGATGTCTTTCTTATGTAAGAAAAACTGGGAAACTGTGGATCATCTATTGCTACATTGTGAGATGGTTAGGTTCGTGTGGGATTGAGATCTTTGACTGGAAAGTGTGGCATGGGTTATGCCTGGAAGAGTAATGGATATTTTTGAAGTGTCGGAAAGGTCTTCGGGGTAATGTTCACATCGCCGCTGTGTGGAAAATGATTCCTTATTGTATCATGTGGTGTTTGTGGATGGAGAGAAATGGTAGGTGCTTCGAAGACCGGGATCTTTCCTTGGATGAGTTGAAGAGATTCTTTTTCAGCACTCTATTTTCCTGGGCTTCAGTCATTGTTTGTCTTGTTTGTCATGGGGCTAGTTTTCATACTTTGCTGTATCCATCACTAGTGCTTAGTGGTTATTAGGTGTATTCAGTGTATACGTTTTTTTAGAAGTGATTCATTGTATACTTCTTTTGTACTTGGGCTATGCCTTTTACAATCAATAAAGTTTTACTTTTACATATAAACAAGCAAAAAAACTGGGAAGTGTGTCAATAACTTGCTAATTTATTGTCTTTCACATTACTTTCTACTATCAGGGTTTTAGCTTCTTATTATTATGTTTGTTCTTAAAATTTATTCATTTGCTGTTGTTTTGATATGTTACTCATTCATGATCGCAGCTCTTCCAAAAAGGAATCAAGGTGACTATGGTATGTCCTGGGCCAGTTGGTACGTCGAATGATTCCGACGTAGAAGCCTCAGCAAAGAAGGGTTCCCCTGAGGTGAGTTATTATCAGACTCTTCTTAGAGAAAATTGGAAAAGTCAATGGGTTTCGACATGAAAGAAATTGTCCCTGAAGTAATAATTATAAATAAAAAAAACAAAGGGTAAAAACACATTTTACCCTGTTTTGCGAGGTGTACATGTTCTACCCTTCAACTGTTGCCAACGTTCAAATAGTACCATCATTCAATATTGGTCATTAAGGTGGATAAAAAAATATGTGAAAATAAGCGAGGTGGTATAATCTTGATGCCCAATCTTAACATAGGTGTCAATTTTTTTAATAGCTCTGTATGGTGTTCCAACCCTTGGCACACGCTAAAAACACATTGCATAATACATTTTTACAGTGAGACCAAAGACCTCATCAATGGCCTAGAATACATTATAATCCTTGTGGGATATTTGAAACAAACTTTCCACTTCAACAACTTCATTTAAAATGATGAAATTCTTAATTGGTCTAAAATAAAGTATTTGTAAAATCACATGAAACATTTACTAATCTTTCAAATCTGTTAAATATTGCCTTTCCATCGCTTTGCTCACATATTATATGATAAACTTGAAAAGTTCAGACGAAGCCTTCCTCAAATATTTGAAATTTGAAGATTTTTAGAAATTTTCTTATTTCCCTCCTTTTACGTATCATTTTTTTCTACACATTTGTTTTCTAATTCTGATATCTACAAGAGTTGATCCATCTTAAAAAGGGAATCCCTTTCAGTCTGTTTTGAGCTCAAACAATATTCAGCATAACCGTGTGCCATTGATCCTGGGGGGAAATAGTGTATATTTAAAATGGTTATGCAAACATAACACGTTCGTGTTGATATTTACTGCACATTGTCGGGTATATCACAATTGCCACCCTTGCATTTGAACAATGACGAAAAGCAAACCATATTCCTAAAAGATACAAACAAGTGTAGTTTTGCAGACTACTGAAAAATAAGGTATATCATGTGTGGCATCAGACTGCATCTGGGTCATTAAACCATGATAGTTGGTCCCCTTTACATATCAAAGTAATAAAAAGTTGGTTTATATATTTGGTTAATATCAGTTGGCTTGTTAGAATAGATCCTACATCTATGATAATTGTGTCTGGGACTCTCAAGTTATTTTACAAGATTTATATTATATTGGGCCAATAATGCGTTTAAAGCATTTATGTTTTAGCTGTCATGAACTGGGAAATTCTTTCAGGTGGCGATGATAATATCATAGTTTGATTATTTTTCTTTTCAGTTATGTTTGCCCCATTATTTCTTGAATTAGCAAGTAGGGACATGTAGCATTCATTCTGACACCATTTCTATTCTGCATTCATTCTTGTTGTTTTGTCAATCATTGGGTTTTAAAGGCGATGGGCATTTTATCAATTAATCTTATCTTCAAATTACTCGGTGTATTTTATGTTATTTTCTTTCATATGCAGAAGCGTGTGTCATCAGAACGATGTGCTGAGCTCACTATTATTGCTGCCACCCATGGTCTAAAGGAAGTTTGGATATCATATCAGGTATATACATTGGTATTAGCAACTCACTTTGTAACACACGTACATAAGTTATATTGCGATGTGCTTTTTACATACTCTGACCATAAGATCTTGAAGTGCTTGGAAAACTTAAAACAAGAGACATACAAAAATAAATGAGTAGGTAAATAAGAGAATGAACGAAATGCTATTTAAACGTTTATGCACTTGTTACCTGAGAAGGCTGATCAAGATAAAAACAAAGACTTGTACAGCAGTTCAAATATATTGTGATTATCTAACTTATCAAAAAATATATTGTGATTATCTGATTCGCTAAATTTGAGATATTATGAATTATGATTTTTGGCGTCCAGATCATCATGCAAATTATGCACATTAATCAATTTTCAATGAGGTGAGTAATTGTAAATGACTTTGTGATTCTGAAGTTGATTTTGATGCCTCAACTCCTACCAGTCGTCAACTTTGCAAGTCAATTTGTTAAGACTTTCCATGTTCCTATTTAGGTTGAAATCTTGTTCTGATATGCCCTGGAACTATTTTCGGTTGACCAATATTTTCTGCCTACATCAAATTCCAGAAAATGCAGAAAACATTTCTGGGAAACAATTTAGGCCAAAACTAGTACAATCTAATCGCTGGAGTTTCAGCTGCCTACTGATGGCTCTCCTTAGATCCAACTTTTAATGTGTGGACTTTAAGGGGGGGTAGTTGAGAAGGAGAGACATAAATCCCCTCCCAGATCTGTGAGAAGTTCAAAACATAATGGTGGTGTTGTGAGCTTGTAAGCTAACCTTTATTCAAATGAGCTCAAAAGTGGGCTTCAACGAAGTTTCTTTTCTTAATAAATTAGCCAAGCTAAGCTATTGACCAAGTTTTGACTTTGCTGATACCAAGCAGGCAAGGGTCATTGACAGTCCTATGCAAATATGTCTAGTGGATGCCCACAAATTGTTGAAGATGTATTAGAGAAATGTTAGGGAGAGAGTTATAAAAAAATGAAAAGCAAAACCTTCTTGGTATAGTTAGTATGACCAGGAGGTAGTGTCTGAACTGCACTTGGAATTGAAGCGTTTTGGAAGAGGCATAATCTGGTATTGGATAATGATGAATGTAATTAAAATGAGTTCTGCTACATACAGTCACTTTTGCGTACTCCTTGTGCACTACACTGATGTGATTGGCTGAAACATTTATTTTATATTAAAAAAAAGTGATGCTGCCAATCATATTAATGGAGTACGCAAAAGAGACTGCACATAGAGTTTGTGAATTAAAATAAGGTGATAATGTGTCCATAGCCAGATTGTTGATCTCTGGCTTCCCAGTTTCTAAACTTTCTATCCCTGGACCTCTGAATGGCAAATATGGTAGGTGCACTTTTAGGCAATCTGGGCTGGAGCTAATTTAGAGTGTATTCTAGCGGATAACTTAGCATGCCACCTTTAAATTTATTTATTTATCTCTTGGTTCTGTTTCTTGATTTTTTTTCCCTTTCTATAGGCCCTGTTTTTATTTAATACAATTGAGCCGATTGGCTGCATTTTGAATATGATCATGCAGATTTCAAAATTTTGAAAAATTGATCGAGGCATGCAAGAAAATTTATCGATTGCAGCCACAAGGCTGGCTGCTTTTGATACTCCACATCTCCTGGTCTCTGTGATTTTTATGAGAAATGTAGGGGTGCACACTCCTTGGTCAGGATATTCAACATTTTTTAATCATTGCACAACTCTTGTTAGGTAAAAATCTGAAGTCCTTTCGTTATTTCATGCAGCCTGTGCTTGCTGTTATGTATATGGTGCAGTACATGCCAACTGTTGGCTATTGGCTGATGGACAAGGTAATTATGGTCAACGCATTCAATAAAATTCTTGTGACGCAAAAGGGGTTGACCATCTATAAATTCCTAGTACAGCATCATGGACCAAATATATCAATGCAAAGTGACTCTTTGTTATCTAATACAGCTTACAATTGATGCTATGAACTGCTTTTAAATTTATATTTATTTTTAGTACTGTTTACCACATTTTTTTTTTAAACATTTCTAGATCGGTGTGAATCGAGTAGAAGCTGCTGCGCATAAGGGCAACACATATTCATTGAGCTTACTATTTGGGAAAAAGAAGACAGCATAGATAGCTCTGTCTACCCATCTTACAGACATTCAATAAATGCTAGCACTTCTGTAGCTTCTGAATTGTTCATGCACCAACACAAAATCTATATAGTTTCGGTCAGGACACAGATGAAGTTCCCAGGAAAGAGGCAAAGATGGTATCGAAGGTGATATTTTGTGTTGGAAGGCTTGGAGCCATGACATTGTGCACAATGCTGTGACTTTATCTGGATATCCCATTTTATAATTGGAAAAGTCTTCTTGCAAACGATTTTGCGCACCAAACCACGCATCGATGTTAAATGTAAGGCATCCGTTTAATGAAATAGTGTGAATTGAAGATGAAAATGATTTTCGTAAGACAAAGGATCTTCTTCTTCTCTCAATTTTTTTCTTTTTTTTTTTCAATAAAAAAAGCTATGTGAGTGTTGGTACGAGGTTTGGTGCACCAAACCGCTTATACCTAGCAATACTTGTAGTTTAGGCTTCGAGATACAGATTTAGATAAATAAAATATCATTTGCAAACGCTATCATTACATTAGTTTCTTTCTTGTACATGATAAAGGCATTTGAAAGTATCAATGTTCTGTTATTCTACAAAAACCTTGATCATTAGAACGATTTGAGGTTGAGATTGCCTACAGAGAAATGACAGAACTTGCTTGTTTGAATGAAATTGACTATTAGAAGTCAGCAACTGCGATGATAATAGAGGATAACCCGTGGAGTACTGAAGTAATCTTGTTTCATGGTTGGCTTTCACTTGTGGCAACAGACATTGCAGGAAGCATTCAACAAAGATCAGTAAAATAGAACTTGTATGATAAATCTAACCGTATGTATTAGTAAAGTGGTAAAATTTACTGGGCCTTTTTATGGGCTTTTAACTCTCTTGGGCTACGTAGTGGTCTAACAAGGACCATTGGGCTATGTTTTCATGGGCCTAGATCACTTATCAAGCAGTAATGGGCCTTTATTTACAAAGTAACCTCAACACGTCGCATAAACATTTACAAGCTTTTAAATAATTTCTTAGGCGTATTACTCTATAAATGGGGCCCCATTGTTTCCTAAATATTAAGTGACCTTAACTGAATTTTAGGACCCAACAATATCCTCCCCGCTTTAATAAATTTTTTGGCCGATGGTCTATCAATAAACTCAACTAATCTTTCCTAAGTTAAAAGACATGGTCATCTGATTGACATAATCTTCCGTCTTCAAAATAGAAGTTTGGAGTTCGAAATCTCCCTCCCCTAATAAAATAATAAAAAAAAAAACTATTGAGCCACTTGCCTTGGTGATGAAAAAATATTATAAATTAAAGAAAACAAAGGGTAAGCCTTTAAAATCTTATACTTTAAATTATTTTAAATTTATAGTTATTTAACACATGAACAAATAAAATGGCCGAGTCGAAAGGAAGACAAAATGCTATTATATGATAAGAGAAGACAGCTTTTAAATTGCATGACCTTTAAGATTATTCTAAATTTACGACAATTTATGTTAATAAGTAGAAATCAAAAGGTCTTTTGAAAAAAAAGGTCATTTAAGATTTAAATAAAATTAAATGAGTAAGAAAAAGGTTGTATGAAATCAAATCTGTTTAAATGTTTATAATAAAATTAATTGGGATAATTATTGACCAAACTTAATATGACTAAAGAAATGCTTCGAAAAATTATTTGGATGCTAGATTCTTTTAAAAATAAAGAAATGTCTTTCACACCTATTCACGCCTTCGGGTCAAAACAAGTAGAGAAATTTTAGGTCTACAAAGAGATCTTACAAAATAAACTTATAAACAAACATGATTTGACGTGAAATATCAAATTTACTTTATAATAAAAAAACAACGTTACAATCTTACCTATCACATGCAAATACATCCATTCATAAGTTTAATTTTATAAATTTTTTTGGTAGGACAAACATTTATCAAAAAGCGAAGAGCCTACGCTACTGATAATATCCACATGTACACTTCCAAAATTGCAACCTTTAGTGCAGTCAGCAGTTCCATCAAGGTTTTTGGCAGAGGTAAGAAATCCAACGGTTAAAAAAAAAAAAAAAAAAAGTCCAGCCACAGTGAAAGGGCAATCCTATTGTCTGTCCACTCACACCTTTATTATCTTCTATATAGTCATAGATATGCAAGATGTCCTAAACTCATTCTATTATCATTCCTTTGTATTTAAGTGATACCATCTATCAATTATTGAATCCGCTGTTATTTTTTCAATAATAAATTCATATATTGAGAGATAAGTTTTGCTATAAATCAACAACTATTCACATCATATACCCTATACATGACGTAGAAAATTATTTATTTATTTTTCATAAGGTATGAGAGTATTTTTCATAAGGTATGAGAGTATTTTTTATAAAATGTGAGGTATTGAGTGGTGAATAGTAACTAATAAAAAGAATTTTTCATCAGGAGATAGTCACATCAATACAATGAGATGCGGATAATGAGAATGCAGTATTATAAAAATTTGAAAAATACTAGAAACGTTATTAGTATGTTATAATGAGCAATGCTTCTCTTTATCATGGATTTTACCATTTCAATCACATCAGTGTATCACACTTTAACTGGTTTCATAAATCAATTATTTAAAAGAAAAGTTATTTAAGATATAATTGATCCGTTTGAAGAACTTAAAATTGCTATGGTGCAGTCAGCATTTAGGCTCGTTTGGAAATTAAGAATATCTTAAAATATCTATAAATAGTAATGAAAATAATTTATAAAATAGTAATAAATAATTTGTGAATAATAATGAAATAGTTTAAAAATATTTAAAAATAATTGTGTTTCCAAACAGACACATCGTTACATTTGCGTGTAAATATCAGAGTTGGTTAAAATATTCAATATATATATATTATTGGAGAGATATATTTATCTGTTACACAATATATCTATATCATATAATGTATTCTGTTATATATTATGCCATATCATGTAATGTATTCTGTTATATGTTATGCCATATCACGTAATATATTTTGTTAGTAAAATTCTTTAACAGTTAGACCGAAGCCAAAGGGAATGACAATATACCTTTCCTAAAAACAAGTACACTTCCAAAATTACAACGTTGCTCTTATTGCAGCGACTTACAAAATTTGCCAAATCAACAACCAACACCGCTTTTTTTTAGAGGGGGAGCCAGAAAACAAAAAACAAGAAAAGGAATTACAAATTCACTTTACACCAAATGAGAACTTTGTAAGAGATCATACTCAGAAATATAACAGTAATAACTCAACATGGATAAGTGCAAATTCTCCTAAGCTTTATATTCTTATCCTTTTAACTTTTACCATGTAAAGCGAAATCCTTCAAGGACTTCAAAACTTCTTTACAAGCTAATTTTTTTGCTGTTTCTCCGTTGCCAGCTTTAGCTGTATGCTCGAATGAGAGACCTTTAGCATATACCTTTATTGTAATGGAACTAAGACCCTCGTTGTCGTTGCGGTTCTTGTTTGTCTCTTTCATAATGTAATGCTCTTTTTGGCATAGTTCATTCAGCTCTTTTGCAGGATGAGACATTACTGTTTCAGGTGTGATCAGAGGCTCTAAAAGGGGCCTTATGCTGCCAAAGACTCTCTCCTTATTGTATCCTGAATCAACAAGAATGGCACCTGCTAGAGACTCTATAATATCAGCAAGTACCTGTCACAAATAAGAAAATATCTTACGATTTCTCGAATAAAATCAAAGAACATGAAAAGCTAAAACCTTTCTGTATTACACCCATAAGTATAAAGGTTAGGTCCTTCAAAAAAAGAAGAAGAAGAAGAATGGGGTCAAGACAATAAGTGGGAAAATAATACAAGCAAAGAAAGAGTAAACCAAACATCAACATAAAAGTCAACAAGAAAACAAATACAGCAGTAAGCGCATTAACCTTAGTGAATGTGGTCTCAGCATCCCATCCAAAAGTTGAGTCTGATGATAACTTCTCAAAATTGTTACTAGTTATAACTATCTGCTTGTCGAGTTCTTGTGAGTCACGGAGGATGTGTTCGTGTAGTCCAAACTTAACTGCAGATCGTGCATAACATTCATTATTTACAGAAGCAGATCTCATGTCAGTTAACTGTCCTGGTGATAACCCATGATATTCATAGTAGAAATGCTTGGTCATGAGATAATCCAAAACTGAGTCCCCAAGAAATTCAAGTCGCTGCACAAGTAACAAACCTTTAACAAAGTCAAGAATAACAAAAAATTCAGGGATATCTAATTAGTTTAAGAAGGTCATAAAGACTAAGAAACAAAGAGAAGTAACATAAGTAAGGAAGTTTGGATAGTGAGTTGAGATGAGATAAGATAAGATGAAAATTGAATAAAATATTGTTAGAATATTATTTTTTAATCCTATTTTTGTTTTGAGATTTGAAAAAGTTGAATTGTTTATTGTGTTTTGTGTGAGAGTTTGAGAAAATTGTAATGATCAGATGAAATGAGATGAGATGAGTTGAGAGACTCTTTTACTCAAGAAACGGAAGTAAGAGAGGCATCATGAGATAGATCACGTGTTTGGGGGGTTTTGTGTCTGTGTTTCATCAGAAAATTCATATTATTGACAGTATATGTAGACAGAAAAATTATTGCTCTTTTGATTTTCTCATGAATCACGCAGTAAAAAGTTGTATAAAATAAATATACTATCAACAATATGAAGTTTCCATGCAAGTTGCCTGAGGAAATTAATGGCATAATTCTCAACTAAATTGCTATCAAATTTACCTCATAATCTCTTGGAATCTCGCTAAGCATGCTACCATGGGTCAGTGCTTCCACTAACAATGAAGGATCATGAAATGAGTAGTTCAATAGGGACTCCAAATGTCTGACATTGAGACGCTTCTCAGCGTGAATTAGGAAGGGTCTCTCATATGGTGTTATGTGAAAATCCACCTTTATACCCAACCAATCCATAAATAATAATGCTGATGTTTCACCGCCAATGCTTAGAAATGCACCAATTAGTGCCTCCACAACATCAGCAACAGTTTCACTTTCCATCTTCCTAGTTTCCCTAATATAGATTTTTCTCGTGTTAAAAAGTAACTCCTCACTTAATGCACTACCCGATCTATCACCCGGAATGATCCACTTGTTCGGATCGAAGGACTCATCTCGAATAAATCCCTACAATTTGAAGAATGTAAAGCTAATCACATATATGATAAAAAAAATAAAAATAAACAAAAGTTATCAGTATAGTCATAGAAAAGCAAATAGATTATCATGTCACAAAGGGAGATCCAAAATGACCTTAAATTTCGATGAAAAAGTTAGATCTATAAGTTAACTAAATGCCTAAAGATTTTTTCAAAACAAATCCACTAAAAGAGGAGGTTTGGCAGTATTATTATTCAAGTCAATTCATACAAATAGCTCAGGATCATTGAGGAAAAAATATATACAGGAGGGAGTAGAGAAGGGCTTCGTAGGCAGAGTATACACTTCAACTAAACATAAAAAAGAAAAACAAAGAGCCCACAGGAATTATATGCAAGCCGTTACAACAAGAAAATAAGTAAATAGAGATTACATAAATTAATACCATCAGAATTGAGAAAATCTTAGATGTGTCGAAGGATCTAAACAGGTACAACCTTCAATTCAAACACAAAGTCAACATCCTTTTGGCATTTAATTTCATGCCAAAAAGAATAGATATCAGATATACAAACACACGCAAGAATTTATATATGTTTTTTTAATAACTGTATTGATTTATTTATAATTATATGTATGATTGTTTGTATTTTATACACACACACACACACACATATAATATATATATATATATATATGATAGCAACAATAAATCTATTACAGATAGGGAAAAAAAGAGAGGGAAGAATATAACAAATTCATGAGAATGGCCACTCCATGAATTTAAAGAATTAGTAAAAACACATTTACCGGAAGTTTGCGGTAACATCCAAACTCACAAAGAGCTGCATTTGAAATTATTTTTTCTCTCTTCGAAGTAAGGACACCCTCGGGTTGATCTTGATAGGTCTTAAAAAGTTGTTGACTCACAGCATATTTGAGAAATGAATCTCCAAGCGTTTCTAAGGATTCAAAGTCAAATGTCTCTTGGCATTTCTTTGTAGTAATTGCTTCCAAGACCTACCATGCATGAAGACATGGTTAACAAAAGTTCAAAGGGAATGGAAAGTCGTGCTAATACAAAAATATTACTAAAAATATTAATAAATATGCTTGATCAAGCAACTATATGGAAAAAATGACGGCTTATCCCCAATGTCTAACAGTAGCATGCTTGATCTGGCTGCTCTTAACAGCAACTGTAATCTTTTCAAATATTTTCTCAATGCACATTCTATTCTGAAAGCTTATAATGATTGACAATATTAACATATAAGAAAAGATACATAGTCGCCAATGATGGGAACAACTATCAAGAGCACATTTATAAGAAGGACAACGCACCTTGGAAATTGGGATGACATCATTTTGTGTGCAATGATCCAAATGCATCTTTTTTAAGTTGGCAGCTATAAGCAAAGACTCAAGCCGGTGCATGATTGAAGGAACAAATGAGAAAGAATAAAATGTATTGATTGATATTGGTGACATAACTATAGAACAAAGCTCCGGAGGCAATTCAACTGACATCATACTTGATTCTGAAAAGATAAAACATGTAACGTTTACTAATAAAGAAGTATCATAGGTCTAATCATGTCAAAGATCTTATTCATGCACACTTCCTCTAGGGTATCTTATACATTCTCACTCCATCCCTCATCAAAATATCATAATGCAACCTAGATTTGAGGAGTAAATGATGATGAACAACTACCATAGAAAAAAAAGACCAGCAGAGATAATTCATTTTGTTCTGATTAAAATGAATCAGATAAGTCCAAAGGCAACAATATAATCTAAATAAGCTTGTAATCCAGAAGACTAGTGGAATAAAAAAGAAAATAAACAAGGCAGGATTATTTCCTTTTATACAAACATATCCATATGCCAAACAGAGGGTAGAGCCAAGAAGACTAACACTTAAACTGAAAGCCTACCCAAGAGAATCGTGATTGACTAGGGCTTTTGTCAAAAGAAAGGATGAGAATCTGACATAAGAAGTAAGAACTTCAAACCTTTCTTTTTCTGATTTCTGCATCTTTGAAGGTATTTTTTCACCCGAAAAACAGGTCTTGCACGAACCAATGATTCGTGCTCAAAACACAGCTTGATGCCATGCCTGTGTTTGGAAAATTTTGGATTAATTACAATTAGCATTCCACAATTACAATATATATTTTCTTAAAGAACAACAGTAGATTTACATTCGACAATCTATAATAGTTACATACCGTTCTTCATAGTACTCCTTGTAAGTATTGATTTTGCCTTGACGGTGCTGCATACGTGAGTTTGCATTCAATCCCATAATCCCCATTGTGCAATACACCTGATGAGTGTGAGGGGTGTACACCAAAGAATTCTGAAGCAGGCAAGTGCATACAGGACCATCTTTGGTTTGTACAATACGAGCACAATCCTTGGGTAAAGCACAATTCAAGTGAAATTCACCATTCTTCTCACACGAAAATAGCACAGACTTAACGCAATGCCAATCAATGATCACAGATCTCTGATGCTTTCCAGTGGCCGGGAGCAAAAGATAATCAGTCTCAGCTCCCAAAATATCTCCATCCATATTCAAATCTTGATAAATAAGAACTCTTAAAAGTTTTTTCTGAAACCTTCTACACAAAAGGACCTGCAAACAAAATGCTTTATTATTTAATATACCACTTAAACTAACAAAGTAAAGCAAAGTGAAAAAAATAGAGAGAGAGAGAGAGAGAGAGAGAGAGAGAGAGAGAGAGAGAGAGAAGTGACCTGATCTGTGCTGAGATTAATCACTCCTACATATTTAAAGTTCACTGTCAAACTACCCCTGCCAACATCCAAGTCAAAATGCAAGCTTCCAAGTTCAGCTTCTAGCTTATTACTCAGGACAAGCACAATATCATGAACTGGAATATCGTAAACAAATTTCTGCTCCAGCTCCATTAAGTAGTAATGATAATTCGAATTCTTTGGAATATGACCGACCAGTTCAGGTGGGAAATAACTGGGTTGCTCATCAATATAAGGTTCGTTCCCTGTAGATTTAATAGTTACAGATACGAGTATAAGTGGCAATCATCAAAAGGTTTAAAAAACGACAGGGCCGAAAAAACACAAGGGGCACAGAATTCTTCCTGTCTTACATATGGCATTGTAAGCATAAAATGGATAACAGTCAATGCGTGAAGAAATAAACACCCACAATACAATAAATTTTACCCCTTTCTTGAGCATTAGCTTCTTCCACAAGATTATCTCTCAATGCACCAATCTCACGATGTTGATTGCATGCTTCAAGGCAGGCAATTTCCTTTATGATCTCAGAGTTCATGTTTCCTTTTTGAACAAAGATTTGCAAAGGAAAGCTCTTGGGAAGTGCAAGTCTTCTGATCCCTGAAAGTTTGAGTTTGAAGTTTACAAGTCAATGAACAGAACACATAGCAGCATGAGACAATAAAGATTACCGGCGAGGAACAACTAACCAATCTGAAGATAAGAGAACAATGCTTGCAACACTATAAAATCTCTCGTCAATTGAATCAAATATAGTTGAAGCAGAGAGTGATTGAAGGAAAAAAAAAAAAAAAGAAAGAGAAAGGACTAGAGAGGAGAGTTCCAAAGTGTACGGGAGTGGGTGGGAAGAATCTTAAAAGAACACTTCGACAAATAACTGGGCTGAAGAGAATGAAGCTGCTGCAACGCTATGTTATACACAGACAGCAACGAGATCATAGCGGAGGCTCGTGCTGGGTGACGGGAAAAAGACGTGGAAAATTCTGTTCGCTTCCTAGGCAAGGCACTTCCTGCATAAGGCTTCGGAAAAAGGCATTACCATCATTATTATTATTATAAAAAAGACAAACCAATCGCTATCGCTCAATGCTGCTGCTTCTTTTTTTATTTTTTTCCTACGTAGGCATAGTCATAGGACTCTATTTCTTTATTAAATTATTAATTATAGTAGTAATATTAATTAAAGTTTAATTAACGATGATAGCATCATAGCACGTATGACTCCTGGATCGCAAATAGAAACAAAAGCTTGAAAGAGTTTTAATTCGTCAAAAATCACTATTAATTACAGTGATTCAAACTTGGTTACCAAGTAAAGTGAGAGAACTCATGAGCTCCCCTTTAATATTATTGATTTATTACTTGCTCAGCGGAAGAAAGAATAGAAAGAAATAGAAAGTTGGGAGGGAAAAATAAATACGGGTGGTGCATTTAGGGCCGGAAGTAGAGAATACCCTTTGGCAAATTATTAAATAAATTTTATTTAGGGGTGCAATCGTTTTAGTTCAGTTCGATTTTGGATAAATTTTAGAACCAAATTAGTATACATCGGTTTTAGAAATTTAAGAACCAATACCAACTAATTCATCACTGAAACCGAAACTTTTAGTTTTTTTGGTCCAGTCTGGGTTTTCTAGGTCACCATTTATACGTGTGGCACTATATAAGTTGAGACTTGATCTAATACTTGTTGTGAGGAACAACTTGATGTGAAAGGGGACATACCATTCTTGAAGTTGAGAGAAATGAAAAGATGATAAACCAGTGGTCTAAGGAATTAATAGTAGGTGTTGCAAAGTGTAGCCAGTCCAGCACATGGGTGGGCGAGTAAGCACCTTACATATGCTCGACTGATGCGTTCGAGGGCTAAGTGAAGAAAAGCGTGCTGTCTTACAAGTACCACCCCATAAAGGCCAACGTGGTAGCCGATGCTTTGAGTCCCAAGAATAGTTTGGAAGATTCATCTGTTTTGTCGTTAGAAGTAAGTTCCCTCTTATGCAGTATGAAACTGTTGATTGGGAACTATAATCAAGAAGTCATTCTAACCGTAGCTCAAGAGTTCATTCCATTGGATTGGGAAGAGCTAAAAGATTGTCAGCAAGAAGACAATAAGCTTGCGTAAGTCATCAGAAAAGTTGAGAAGTCGGAAGGACCAAAAGACTTTAATATTAGATAACATGGGACTCTGTATTACAAAAATCGAAGAGTCATCCCAGCAGATCAAGAGTTAAAGAAAAAGGTGCTGAACAAAGCTCATAACACACCTTACACCGCTCATCCCACTAGAACGAACACCGCTCATCCCACTAGAACGAAGATGTACTAGGATTTGAAGTAGCATTTTTGGTGGGAAATAATGAAGAAAGATGTAGCAAAATTTGTGAACAAGTGTTATGTCTGCAGATTAGTTAAAGTAGAACATCAGAAGTCGACAGGTGAATTGTAGTCACTGCCAATCTCAGAATGGAAGTGGTAAGATATCTCGATGGATTTTGTAGTAGGTTTTCCAAGGATTTCAGCCAGGAATAATACTATTTGAGTGATAGTTGAGTCTAACGAAAAGTGCACACTTCATACTCATCAAGAATACAGATTCTTTGGAGAAATTGACGAGAATTTATATAACAAAGATTGTTAGATTGCATGGAGTGCCTAAGACGATTGTGTCAGATAGAGACCCTCGTTTTAAGTTATGATTATGGCAAAGTTTGCAAAATTCGATGGGCACTAGTTTGAAGTTCAATAGTGCCTACCATCCGCAAACAGATGGACAAACAAAAAGGAAGATTCATACATTAGAAGATATACTAATAGCCTGTGTTTTGGAACATGAATGGAATTGGGAGAAGCAACTACCTCTGGTAGAGTTTGCTTACAACAATAGTTTCCAAGCCACCATTCAGATGGTATCATAAAGCCTTGTATGGCAGGAAATGTAGATCCCTATTGTATTGGGATGAAATAGGAGAAAGTAATGCGTTTGGACAAAAAGTCTTGCAAGAGATAAAAGACCAACTCCACACAATCAGAGAAAGGATGAGAACAACACAAAGTCGACAAAAGCCTTTTGTTAATAACCGAAGGAGTATAGCATTTGAAGTTGAAGATTGGGTCTATGTGAAGGTATCTCCTATGAGAGGAGTAAGCCACTTCTCAATGAGACCCTATGAGATAGTGGAGAAAGTGGGAGCAGTTGTGTACCTTCTAGAGTTGACAACTGAGTTCCATAGAATCCACAATGTGTTCCATGTGTTTTCAGTGAAGAAGAATTTTGGGAATCAGAGACCAACAGTGGTAGATTCCAATAGCATACCTTTGCAATCCAACTTGACCTATGAAGAGAAGCCGGTATAGATCATTGACTGGAAGGAAAAAGAGTTATGGAACCGCAAGATTCCATTGGTCAAAGTACTGTAGCAAAATCATAATGTTCAAGAGGCAACATGGGAGAAGTTGTTGATATGCGAGCCAAGTACCCCCAGTTATTCCATTGTTGCTTTTGTTTTGGTCTTGGCTCAACCAATATTTTTGTGGTTCACTTATGTTTAGGATGTTTGTATTAGATATTGTACTTGTTTGTTTGGATATTGAATAAAGGTGTGTGTTTAAGTTTCAGAGTTATGTGGGCCATCTTTAGTGTGTATGTTATGGATTATTCTCAATTTTGATTATGTCTTTTTGTAGTTCCATGGCACGAGAGCACAAGACTGCTAGGAAATTGACCCTCTCCGCACAGTGAGTGCGTGAGATGAGAGAAAAGTGTCGTAGGAGGTGACTTGCTGAACTACATAGAGAGATAGTTGCTTAATGGCAAAAGATGGAATGCCAAGATCACCACTGTACTAACATTATGGATATCAATAGTAATGGTGTGGGTTACAAGAGGAAGGCGTTACCTCACGAAAAATGTTATCCGCCCTTACACCCGACTACATGGATAGACTGGGACACTTTCAAGGCAAGGATGGCTCGGGACCAAGTTGAATCCAACAGAGCAATAGAGGAGCGCGCTGTAATTGCCAACGCTGAGCCTACAATGTTAAGATCATCTATGTCATTGACTCATCGTAGAAGTTTGTCGGTAGATGGTCAAGAACTAAATAGCAACAACAAAGAGGTTGAGTAGCACCCTGACCCAGGTCATAACGTGGTGTATGATTCGGACGACGACACGTTCTACTACTTACCCCAGCATGTCAAACCAATGGATATCGATGCACCACCACCAGCACCGACCAACGACGATATGTCCAGTGATGGACAATAGGCTTGGTGAGAAGCATCTTCTCCTTAGTATTATTGATCGTTAGTACTCGTGTTGATTTCTATGACAAAATCTTTTTTTATGAGGGGAAGATGTAACAGCCTGTTAGAAATTCAATTGTGAAATTTCTACAGACTTTAGGAATCTCGTGAAAACTTCGTAAATTTTCACAGATCAACCCATCGCGTAAGTTTGGTCTATCAGTATAGTTAATGTTGCCATTCACTATGAGGCTAAAAATGTGATTTTATTTATTTCAGGTAGTTAGAAATTTCAGAATGGGTTATGGTCTGCGCCATAAACCTGTTGAACCCAAGGTTTCAAGTTTCATATAATTACATATCTACATATAGATTTTGATGATAACAAATGAATTCAAGTATAAAGGAGTCTCAAGCTCAAGTTGCCTATATATTGAAACCATGCACATCAATGAACCAAGCATGAGCAAGAAATGGAACAAACTCACAAATGAAGATCTTAGAGTAATTTCGTATATCTCTTGATAAAATTCAAAATTTGATTAAGGCTCAAAATTAATACTTTCTCATAAAACATCAAATTGCATTTTTCACATGTGCATAACATATTTGAATATTAAAAGTTTGAAGTTTGAATTTTTGTAAGATGATTGATTATCATCTTTCACATGTGCATGACATGATTAAAAATTTAAATTTTGAAACTTTGAAAGATGATTGATTGCCATATTTCACATGTGCATGTTTTGTTTGAAACTTTTCAAATGCTATTTTTGAAATTTGCAAAAGGTTAATGTTTTTGTTTGAATATTTGGAAAAGTGATTGATGTTGTCTTTGACATTTGTGAAAAGTAAAATTTTGATTTGAAAATTTTGAAAAAGTGAATGATGTTGTCTTTGACAATTGCGAAAAGTAAAACTTTGATTTGAAATTTTGAAAAGTGAATGATGTTGTCTTTGACAATTGCAAGAAGAAGAAACTTTGATTTGAATATTTTGAAAAATGAATGATGTTGTCTTTGAAAATTGTGAAAAGTAAAACTTTGATTTAAATATTTTTAAATACAACCCAGTTCACCCCCTCTTGTGCTAGTCATCTGGGCAACAAAACCCATTTTAGGTTTTCGGATGAAACGCTTGTTCAAAACGCATTTTGATTATTTCAAGGCACTTCAAGGTTGAATTTTGAACAACACTATTACATCCAACATCCATTTTGTGTCAAACCAAACCAAATAGGGTTTCAACCCTAGTAAAACCCTAAATACGTAGAATCCAAATGAAATTCCAAAAGGCTTGGAGGAAACCGAAACCCTAAACAATTACCCCAAACCCCAAACTTGATTTCAAAACCTCAATGGATCCGATTCTTAGCAGTATGTTTAATCACTTGATTAAAATCACTTTTACATTCTATTAATCCCTCAAATTCATGTTATGATATCATTATTCAACCCTTTAAATTTTGGAAATTTGATTTGGTCAAGAAAAATTAGATTTGAGCTTGATAGCATCTCAAACCCTAATCAAACCCTCTTTACACCTAGAAATAAAGCCCATTTAGTTAAGGCCCATTAAGCCCACAAATTTTGACTACCTTGACAAAGTTTCTTGAGGATGTTTCCACCCAACCAAGGTTGACCACCTACTGCTCAAGAGAGCTCTCAAATAGTCCTTGATGGGAAAGTAAAGGCCACCTCACCACAACCACCTACATGACACATCAAAGTAGCCCATACCATGGGCAGTTTGCCCCTAATTTTGGCCAAGAATTCCATCACTCAAGTGTCACTCAAGACCTCAATTCACCCTTAAGTTTGTGTAAGAAGAGTGCAGACCATTCCCCTTTTCATTTCATCTATTTTCTCACACGCTTTCTAGAGATGAACTTAAAAGCTCTATCGAGCAGTTTTCTGAGCCTTGTGGCTTGCAGTTTTTGCAATTCTTCTAAGTATTTTATCACAATGATTCCATCATTAAATTTGTTCCTCTTTGAGTCTACATTCTATGGGTACATTTTTTTTTTATTTATTTCATGGTCTTTTGATGGTTAAAAGTTGTTTTAACCATGTAAAGGTCATTTTGGACGATAAACAGGATAGTGTGTTTCATTTTGGAGTTTTTTACCAAGCTAATGGACATATATTGGTCTAAAATTTTTATGGAGTGTTGCTAACATGTTTATATGAATTTTTGTTAGGGATTTCTTGCATGATAAAAGCTTTTGATTAAATATTTTCTCAGATCTAGAAACTTAGAAACTGGAAGGAGAAAAATAGTTTATATTTTAAGAAAGTTTGGATCTTTTGTGGTTTAATCTTACTCTAATGACTTTGATATTTTTATTTTATGATTCTAAGTCTTTTATCCAAATTTTATAATGTTTGTTTGAAGATTTTAGGAGTTTATTTGTAAAGATATGATTTTTATGCATGAAGATACTCGGTTAAGTAAAACATATGAAGTTTTTGGATAGATCTATGTTTTGGTTCAATTTTCATTATGTGATTTTAAGTTTAATGTTTGGATCTTCTATAACATATATTTTTTAAAGGATATGATGTTTTTAGTTTGCGGTTTATATCATGATATGTCTTAGATCAAGAGGTTTGATAAAAACCAAAGTTGAGAAAATTATGTTTTTGTCCAAGTGTTGGAGTCAAGTACTTCAAGTGAGATTTTGTAATTTTTGGTAACTTTTATGTGTTGACTCATAGCATGTTAGTTCTTAGGATTATGTTATGAATATGTTAGAAGAAAGTTTTTGAACTTTTGGAGTTCTTTGAGATTTATTTTGAAAAGAGTCAAACCTTGAGTTAAGGGTTTGTGTTTTGATTAAACGCTTGAATCTTTTGCTGAAAATTTTTTTGTTTTGTGAAGTATATTTTGTTGGATGTTTTAAGCATATTTTTAAGCTTAGGATATGAGGATCTTTATTGCAACATTTCGGCTTGATCATAAATTTTGAAGTTGGATGAAGTTAAAACAAAATCAAGAGATATGGCCTTGGGAGTGCAACCATGGTGTTTTTCTCACAGTTGTGTTTTGTTTTAACTTTCTATAATTAGATATTTGAGTTTAGGATAAAATTTACATGAAGAATGTAAATTTTAGTATTTTTGGAGATAGAATGTGAAATTATTAAATTATAGGTAAAATGATCTTTCTTTCACATGTAGAAGGCAAAATAGTAATTTTACTCTAAGATATCAATTTTCATGTTTCTAAATTATTAGTGATAAAGTTTCTAATATTTAGAACTCCTACTTACAGTTTCTCGTGTTTCGTGCTTTTCTTAGTAAAACGTGAAAGTGAGTGTAAGTTAGCTCTTAACTTACTATTAGATTATTGTATATGTGTGATGGGTAAGGGAACTACTGTTTATTTATTTATGTTATCCTATATGTCATGTTATGCCATGTCATCTCATGTATTATACTCTGTCATGAAATACTTATCTGTTACATAATTTATTCTATCATTACAATCTGTTACACATATGTCATGTCACATAATGGTATATGTTACACGTATTTCATGTTATGTAATGCTATCTATTACACGTTATGTCATGTTATAAAATATTGTCTATTACATGTTATGCCATACTACGAATGTTGTTGTCTCATATTACGTCATGTTTTTCGTCTCACGTTCATCTCATGTCATGTTATGTCAGGGCATCTATCCTTTCATCTCACGTCATGTTTTGTCTCGAGTACAATTTGTGTATCTCAGGAACAACCTTTCAAGTCAAGTAAAGTCTATTTTCGTTTATCACGACCCTAAGCGCTAGGATGGAATAATATCCTAGTGGAACTCTTTTTTCACGCTTGAGTGTCTAAACCAGTGTGAAACTCCTTGGGTTGATAAGGTAAAGATCAACAGGTTTTGAATAAGGCCTAATTAACTGGTCACCGGAGCAAAGTCAGGCACTAACGTCGATGGTGTAGATACTACGTACATTATGTGTGTCCACAACATGTGCATATACTTGTGAACTAGCACTTATGTTAACGCATTCATAGCTGGTGTAGATACTTGTTGTAAGGCCTGGGCCCAGACCCAGACGAGCTCAATTGGATAAGCTAAATGACGTCGTTCCTTTGAAGACCACATAAAACGATGCCATATTGTCAGATATGCTCTTCTTCCCTTTTGTTTTCCCCACCCTAGACGATTTATCCTCTCTCTCTCTCTCTCCAATTTCTTCTTCCCAAAATCCCCTCTTCCCCGTTAACCTTCCTGCCCCATTTTCTCTCCCACGAAATCCCATTTTCCCCACTTCCCTTTCTGTTGCTCAATCACATTCATTTTCCCTCACTCTCTAAATTTCACCCACAGCAAATTTGCTCTCGCTCTGCTTCATTCGTGTGTCAATCAGAGAACTTGGTGTTGCACGTCGCCGCACCTTGCTTCTCGAGTCTTTGTCACTGACGATTCCAACAGCCTGAGTAGTGCTAGTAAGGAGTTTTCCATTTCCGCTTACTCACTATTTGCTTTCACTCACTCACACACACCCCGATTCACACATGCTCTGTTCTTGCACAAGCACACACCCACTCTGAATTCCCTCCCTGTATTCCTCTCACTCATGCAAGGAATTTTTGTGATCTAGAGTGCCATCGTTCATGGGTCTATTCAAAAAGGTGTTACCATCGAGCCTTCTCACCGAGATCACCATCAATGATGGTAAGTCCTTTTTCTCCACTCCTTTGCACTTCTTTTTCTTTTCGGCGATTTATTAGTGAGTGTTGAAGATGTATTTACATGGGTTTTACCTAGATCTACGTCGTCGTCAAACCTCCGTATTGGAGTGGTTGGGAATGAAAAGAAATTTGAAATAAACTTAGTTATTTATTCTGCATTACTCATGAAATTTGTGCATGTTATGTGAAGATGATATGATTTTGTTTAGTACTCTTTTGATATGATGTGGCATCTGAAAACCTTTGACATGACATTCTGATTTTATATTTTATTATGTCTTTGCTCTACTCTGCTCTAACGTTACCATGGGCGTAAAACTGTGGCCTCTGTTATATGGTTGGTACCAACTTCTCTGTCTCTGATTGCACCCACTTTGGAAATAAAGCAGTTTTCTGTGTGGTTTTTCTTGTGTGCACACTCGAGGCTCCGAAAATGACAAGGAGAAGATTTACTTCTGTTTCTACCTGGTTTAGCCATAAGGAATAGCACAACCCTACCACGAGGGTAAAACATGGTCTTTGCTCTGATGTGATGCGTTGATGTGATATGATGATGTGCTCAGTTTATGCCATGCCCAAAGGACTTTGGAATAGAAATATTTTGAACCATCGCTCTGTTAACTTTGATAACATGTTTTGTTCTACAAGTTGGCATTGTAAAGGTTTTGTTCTACATTCTGTACTCTAAAATACTCATATTTACATATTGATATATGCCATCTACTTACTGAGTTGTTGATAACTCACCCCCTTATCTTCATAATATTTTCAGATGATATTGATGACGCAGCTGAGAATCAAGATTAGGAAGCATGGGCAAGGTTGGTTGTGGATTGTTTATTGACTACCTAAGAAT